>NW_012118443.1:1051700-1071989 GCF_000951035.1 Colobus angolensis palliatus
CTTTGTCACCATAAGCTTCATTGCGCTAAGAAGTATCCGATTGCAGATTTCAAGACAACTGTGTTAGCAAACTGCTCAATGAAGAGGAAAGTGTATCTCTGTGAGTTGAATTGACACATCACAAAGCAGTTTTTCAGAAAGCTCCTTTCACGTTTTTATCTGAGGGTATTTCCTTTCTCACCATAGGCTTCATTGCACTACGAAGCATCCTATTGCAGATTTCAAGAAAACTGTGTTAGCAAACTGCTCAATGAAGAGGAAAGTGTATCTATGTGAGTTGCATTCACACATCACAATGCAGTTTCTCAGAACGCTTCTTTCCAGTGTTTATCTGTGGATATTTACTTTTTCACCATAGGCCTCAATGTGCTCCCAAATATCACTTTACAGATTCCACAAAAACAGTGTTAGCAAACTTCTGCAACAAAGGAAAGGAGAATCTCTGTGTGATGAATTCACACATCAGAAAGCAAGTTCTCAGAAAGCTTCCTTCTAGTTATTATCTGAGGATAGTTCCTTTTTCATCATAGGCCTTCATGCGCTCCCAAACATCACTTTGCAGATTCCACGAGAACAGTCTTAGCAAACTGCTTCACGAAGACTAAGTTGTAACTCTGTGAGATAAATTCATGTAGCACAAAGAAGTTTCTTAGAAAGCTTCTTTCACGTTTTTATCTGAGGATATTTCCTTTATCCTTATATTCTTCAAAGCGATCCAAAATATCAGTTCTCCGATTCCACAAAAACAGGGCTAGCTAACAGCTCCACGAAATACAGGTGTAACTCAGTGAATTGAATTCACACATCACAAAGCAGTTTCTCAGAAAGCTTCTTTCTCATTTTTATCTGAGGATATTTCCTTTGTCACCGTAAGCTTCATTGCACTAAGAAGTATCCGATTGCAGATTTCCAGATAACTGTTAGCAAACTGCTCAATGAAGAGGAAAGTGTATCTCTGTGAGTTACATTCACACATCACAATGCAGTTTCTCAGAACGCTTTTTCCCAGTTTTTATCTGTGGCTATTTCCTTTTTCACCATAGGCCTTAATGTGCTCCCAAACATCACTTTACAGATTCCACGAAAACAGTGTTAGCAAACTACTGCAAAAAGGGAAGGTGAATCTGTGTGTGATGAATTAACACATCAGAAAGCAAGTTCTCAGGAAGCTTCTTTTTAGTTATTATCTGAGGATACTTCCTTTTTCATGATAGGCCTCAATGCGTTCCCAATATCACTTTGCAGATTCCAAGAGAACAGTGTTAGCAAACTGCTTCATGAAGACTAAGTTGTAACTCTGTGAGATGAATTTATATATCACAAAGAAGTTTCTCAGAAAGCGTCTTTCACGTTTCTATATGAGGATACTTCCTTGGTCCTTATACTCTTCCAAGCAATCCGAAATAGCAGTTCTCAGATTCCACAAAAACAAGGCTAGTAAACGGCTCCATGAAATAGAGGTGTAGCTCAGTGAATTAAATTCACACATCACAAATCAGTTTCTCCGAAAGCTTCTTTCTTTTTTGAGCTGAGCGTCTCAAATTGCTTCCGTGTGTCTCATTGCAGATTCTGCGGAAACACTGTTAGCAAGCTTCTCAATAAAAACAATGATGTAACTCTGTGAGCTGAAGTCACCCACAACAAAGCAGTTTCTGAGAAGGCTTCTCTGCACTTTTTATCTAGTATATTTTATTATTCACTATGCGATTTAATGATTTCCAAGACATCACTTCTGAGATTCCACAAAATCAGTGCTAGCAAGCTCCTCAATGAAAGAATGGTGTAACCCTGTGAAAGGAATTGACACACCACAAAGCAGTTCCTCAGAAAGCTTCATTCCATTTTTTCTTGGAGGATATTTCCTTTGTCCTTATACTCTTCAAACCCATCTGAAATATCAGTTCTCTGAATCCGAAAAAATAGTGCTAGCAAACGGCTCCACAAAATAATGTTGTAACTCCATGAGACGAATTCAAATCTCAGAAAGCAATTTCTCAGAGAGCTTCTTTCACTTTTTTATCTGAGGATATTTCCTATGTCACCGTAAGCTTCATTGCACTAAGAAGTGTCAGATCGCAGATTTCAAGAAAACTGTGTTAATAAACTGATCAATGACGAGAAAAGTGTAACTCTGTGAGTTGCATTCACACATCATAATGCAGTTTTCAGGACCCTTCTTTCCAATTTTTATCTGTGAATAAAATTTTCACCATAGCCCTCAATGCACTCCCAAATATCACCTTCCAGATTCCACGAGAACAGTGTTAGCAAAAGGGTTCATGAAGAGAAAGGTTTAATTCTGTGAGATGGATTCACACAACACAAAGAAGTTTCCCAGAAAGCTTATTTTTTGTTTTTATCTGAGGATATTTCATTTGGCCGTATAGTCTTCAAAGCGATCCGAAATATCACTTTTCAGATTCCACAAAAACAGGGCTAGCAAACAGCTCCAAGAAATACAGGTATAATTCAGTGGGTTGCATTCACACATCACAAAACTGTTTCTCAGAAAACTTCTTTCCAGTTTTTATCTCAGGATATTTCCTTTGTTACTGTAAGCTTCATTGTGGCAAGAAGTATCCCATTGCAGATTTCAAGAAAATAGTGTTAGCAAACTGATCAATGGAAAGAAAAGTGGAACTCTGTGAGTTGTATTCTCACGACCAAATGCAGTTTCTCAGAATGCTTCTTTCCAGTTTTTATCTGAGTTTATTTCCTTTTTCATCATAGGCCTCAAAGCACTCCCAAATATCACTTTGCAGTTTCCATGAGAACAGTGTTAGCAAATGGCTTCATGAAGAGAAAGGTGTAACTCTGTGAGATGAGTTCACACATCACAATGTAGTTTCTCAGAAAGCTTCTTTTGCATTTCTGTCTGAGGATAATTCCTTTGACCTTATAATCTATAAAGGGATCCAATATATCAGTTCTCAGATTCCACAAAAACAGAGTAGCAAACTGCCCCATGAAATACAGGTGTAACTCAGTGAGTTGAATTCACACATCACAAAGCAGTTTCCCCGAAAGCTTCTTTCTTTTTTGAGCTGAGGGTATTTGGAGTCTCAAAGGGCCCCCGTGTGTCTCATTGCAGATTCGGTGAAAACACGGTTAGCAAGCTTCTCTATGAATACAATGATGTAACTCTGTGAGCTGAATTCACACACAACAAAGCAGTTTCTGAGAAGGCTTCTCTGCACTTTTTGTCTGAGGATATTTCATTATTCACCATGGGAACAATGATATCCAAGACATCACTTCTGAAATTCCACAAAATCAGTCCTAGCAACCTCCTCCATGAAAGAGTGGTGTAACACTGTGAAAGGAATTGACACATCACAAAGCAGTTCCTCAGAAAGCTTCATTCCATTTTTTCTTGGAGGATATTTCCTTCATCCTTATACTATTCAAACCCATCTGAAATATCAGTTCTCAGAATCCAAAAAAAACAGTGCTAGCAAACGGCTCCATGAAATAGTGTTGTAACTCTGTGAGATGAATTCAAATCCCAGAAAGCAATTTCTCAGAAAGGTTATTTCACATTTTTATCTGAGGATATTTCCTATGTCACCATAAGCTTCGTTGCACTAAGAATTATCAGATTGCAGATTTCAAGAAAACTGTGTTAGTAAACTGATCAATGATGAGAAAAGTGTAACTCTGTGAGTTCCATTCACGCATCACAATGCAGTTTCTCAGAACCCTTCTTTCCAGTTTTTATCTGTCTATATTACCTTTTTGACCATAGCCCTCAATGCGCTCCGAAATATCACCTTGCATATTCCACGAGAACAGTGTTAGCAGAAAGCTTCATAAAGATAAAGGTGTAACTCTGTGAGATGGATTCACACAACACAAAGAAGTTTCTCAGAAAGCTTGTTACTCATTTTTATCTGATGATATTTACTATGGCTGTATAGTCTTCAAAACAATCCCAAATATCAGTTCTCAGAATCCACAAAAACAGGGCGAGCAAACGTCTCCACAAAATCCAGGTGTGATTCAGTGAGTTGCATTCACACATTACAAAACAGTTTCTCAGAAAGCTTCTTTCCAGTTTTTATCTGAGAATATTTCCTTTGTCACCATAACCTTCATTGCACCAAGAAGTATCCCATTGCAGATTTCAAGAATACAGTGTTAGCAAACTGATCAATGGAAAGAAAAGTGGAACTCTGTGAGTTGCATTCACATGACTGAATGCAGTTTCTCAAAACGCTTCTTTCCAGTTTTTATCTGAGTTTATTTACTTTTTCACCATAGCCCTCATTGCGCTCCCAAATATCACTTTGCAGATTCCACAAGAACAGTATTGGGAAATGGTTTCATGAAGAGAAAAGTGTAACTCTGTGAGATGAATTCACAAATCACAACGAAATTTCTCAGAAAGCTTCTTTCTCTTTTCTGTCTGAGGATATTTCCTTTGAGTGTATAGTCTATAAAGGATCCTGTATATCAGTTCTCAGATTCCACAAAAACAGGGCTAGCAAATGGCTGCATGAAATACAGGTGTAACTCAGTGAGCTGAATTCACACATCAAAAAGCAGTTTCTCAGAAAGCTTCTTTCTAGTTTTTATCTGAGGATGTTTCTTTTATCACCATAAGCTTCATTGCTCTAAGAAGTATCCGATCACAGATTTCAAGAAAACTATGTTAGCAAACTGCTCAATGAAGAGGAAAGTGTACCTCTGTGAGTTGCATTCACACATCACAATGCAGTTTGTGAGAACACATTTTTCCAGTATTTATCTGTGGATATTCCCTTTTTCACCATAGGCCTTAATGCACTCCAAAATACCACTTCACAGATTCCACGAAAACAGTGTTAGCAAACTGTTACCAGAAGGGAAAGGCTAATCTCTGTGTGATGAAGACACACATCAGAAAGCAAGTTCTCAGAAAGCTTCTTTTTAGTTATTATCTGAGGATACTTCCTTTTTCACCATAGGCCTTCATGTGCTAAAAAATATCACTTTGCTGATTCCCAAGAACAGTGTTAGCAAACTGCTTCATGAAGGCTAAGTTGTAACTCTGTGAAATAAATTCATATATCACAAAGAAGTTTCTCAGAAGGCTTCTTTCACGTTTTTATCAGAAGATACCTCCTTTGTCCATATCCTCTTCAAAGCGATCCGAAATGTCAGTTCTCCGATTCCACAAAAACAGGGCTATTAAACGGCTCCATGAAATACAGTTGTAACTCACTGAGTTGAATTCACACATCACAAAGCAGTTTCTCAGAAAAGTTCTTTCTATTTTTTATCTGAGAATATTTCCTTTGTCACTGTAATTTTAATTGTGCTAAGAAGTATCTGATTGCAGATTTCAGGAAAACTGTGTTAGCAAACCGCACAATGAAGAGGAAAGTGTATCTCTGAGTTGCATTCACATATCACAATATAGTTTCTCAGAGCGTTTCTTTCCAGTTTTTAACAGTGGATATTTCCTTTTTCACTGTAGGCCTCACTGCACTCCCAAATATCACATTGCAGATTCCACAAAAACAGTGTAAGCAAACTGCTACAAGAAGGGAAAGGTGAATTTCTGTGTGATCAATACACACATCAGAAAGCAAGTTCTCAGAAAGCTTCTTTTTAGTTATTATCTGAGGATACTTCCTTTTTCACCATAGGCCTCAATGTGCTCCCAAACATCACTTTACAGATTCCACGAAAACAGTGTTAGCAAACTGCTACAAGAAGGGAAACGTGAATCTCTGTGTGATGAATTCACACATCACTAAGCAAGTTCTCAGAAACCTTCTATTAAGTTATTATCTGAGGATACTTCCTTTTTCACCATAAGCCTCAATGCACTCCCAAATATCACTTTGCAGATTGCACGAGAACAGTGTTAGCAAACTGCTTAATGAAGACGAAGTTGTAACTCTGTGAGATGAATTCATATGACACAAAGAAGTTTCTCAGAATGTTTCTTTCACGTTTTTATCAGAGGACACATCCTTTGTCCTTATACTCTTCAAAGCGATCTGAAATATCAGTTTTCAGATTCCACAAAACAGGGAGAGCAAATGGCTCTACGAAATACAGGTGTAACTCAGTGAGTTGAATTCACACATCACAAAGTAGAATCACAGAAAGTTATTTCTAGTTTATATCTGAGGATATTTCCTTTGTCACCATAAGCTTCATTGCTCTAAGAAGTATCCAAATGCAGATTTCAAGAAAACTGTGCCAGAAAACTGATCAATGAAGAGGAAAGTGTATCTCTGTGAGTTGCATTCACACATCACCATGCAGTTTCTCAGAATGCTTCTTTCCAGATTTTATCTGTGGATATTTTTTTTTTCTCAATAGGCCTCATTGCACTCCCAAACATCACTTTACAGATTCCACGAAAACAGTGTTAGGAAACTCCTACAAGAAGGCAAAGGTGAATCTCTATGTGATGAACTCACACATCACTAAGCAAGTTCTCAGAAACCTTCTATTAAGTTATTATCTGAGGATATTTCCTTTTTGACCATAGGCCTCAATCTGCTACCAAATATCACTTTGCAGATTCCACGAGAACACTGTTAGCCAACTGCTTAATGAAGACTAAGTTGTAACTCTGTGAGATGAATTCATATGACACAAAGAAGTTTCTCAGAATGTTTCTTTCATGTTTTTATCACAGGATACATCCTTTGTCCTTATACCCTTCAAAGCGTTCTGAAGTATCAGTTTTCAGATTCCACAAGACAGGGATAGCAAAAGGCTCCACGAAATACAGGTGTAACTCAGTTAGTTGAACTCACACATCACGAAGCAGAATCTCAGAAAGTTATTTCTAATTTATATCTGAGGATATTTCCTTTGTCACCATAAGCTTCATTGCTCTAAGAAGTATCCGAATGCAGATTTCAAGAAAACTGTGTTATCAAACTGCTCAATGAAGAGGCAAGTATATCACTGTGAGTTGATTTCACACATCACAAAGCAGTTTCTCAGAAAGCTTCTTTCTAGTTTTTATATGAGGATTTTATTTTTGTCACAGTAAGCTTCATTGCGCTATGAAGTATCCAGCTGCAGATTTCAGGAAAACTGTGTTAGCAAACTGATCAATGAAGAGGAAAGTGTATATCTGTGAGTTGATTTCACACATCACAAAGCAGTTTCTCAGAAAGCTTCTTTCAACTTTTCATCTGAGGTAATTTCCTTTGTCACCATAAGCTTCCTTGCGCTAAGAAGTGTCCTATTGCAGATGTAAAGGACTACGTCTTCGCAAACGAGATGTTCCCGATAAGTCCTGCTCTTGCAAACGAAGCAGTGTGTTCCTTCCCTGTTTGCAGGGATGACAAAGGAACCAGCTGCAAACAGCAGACCCTGGTGGCTTGTTTATGTGTAAACATCTTGAAAATCCAGAAAGTCAGAGAAAGGTGAGAAAAACAACAATGTGTCTTGTGACTTGGCAACGTTCCACAAATGACTGTATAAAATAAAGCAGATTGTGCCATTCAGGGCAGCCACCATGTTTGTCTTGTCTTGTGTTGTCTTGTGTGTTCATTCCTTTGTTTAGGAAACATGCAGACCCCAACATCTGGTGCAGCGAGCAGGGTCCGTGGCTCCATGAAAGGAAGGAACCGGAGGGGGAACACCCCAGGCAGGTGCCGGGAGACTGCAGGCAGGTAAATAAATAAGAAGGGAGACCAATGGGAAAATTATGGGGAATTCCACCTCTCTGGCCTCTGAATATTTGTGGTTACTCCAGGGACTGTTGATGTCTATAGGAGTAGAAGTTAGTTAAGGAACATCAGACTTTGAAGCGATTGTTTGCCCCTGTTGAACAACATTGTTACTGGTTTCAATATCAAACCAAAGGGCAATTAAATTGAAAGGAATGGTTACAAGTGGTTAAAGTCCTGTGTCGAGCATATCAGCGAGTGCAAATGATGACTCTGAGTTTGTGCACTTTGTGTAGTTCCATTACTCAGGCATTAGAGTTATTTGAAACTGACTCAGAGCATAGCGATACTGCCACAGGAGGTGAGGCATCTGAAGCTTTAGAGAGGAATGATCCTAGAGAGAAACATATTTACACCCCGGTTGCTGAAGACAAGGAATTGGAAGAAGAGCTAATGCCTCCTTCATCTGAAGGAAATTCTGATTTAGGCATATTTTAGAGATGTTACAACAGTTGTTAAAATTGCAAGGTGCCACTGCTCCTGTTTCTCCTATCTCTCCGCCACGAGCCTTCCCTGTTACCTTGAAAAAGATTTCCCTTTGCCTCCACCTCCAACCTCTTTGCCTATGTCAGGTCAGGTTTTCTCTGTGCCTTTCCCTCCTGTAGGAGAAAAGAAGGAATCGAAGGAAAGGGATTATTTCGAGGAATTAAATTTATTCCCAATAACATGGGCTGCTTTCAGCCCCAATGCTCAGTTCCCAAACGGTGGCCAGAATGTGACTTTTATATCCCTACAATTTAAATTTTTGAAAGAAATGAAAGTTGCAATTTCTAATTATGGACCTCAGTCACCGTTTTTTCTTGCCCTTCTTGATTCCTTCTCTTCAGAACATATGATGATTCCTATTGATTGGGAAATGTTGGGACAGGCTGTCCTTGATTATTCGCAATGGCTTCAATTAAAAAGTTGGTGGTGGGAGGAAGCGAGAGTACAAGCTAGAAAAAGTGCTACTTAAATCCCCCAGGACCTACTGAAGAGCAGCTTATGGGTTCAGGACCATACGCCACTCTTAATGCTCAGGCAGGCCTAGATGATATTGCTCTCACTCAGATTAAAGCCTTGTTTATAAAAGCGTTGACTAAGTGAAATAGCAGGTAAAACTTCTTTATCTTTTGTAAAGATCATACAAGGAACCACTGAGCCATATCCAGATTTTGTAGCCCTTATTCAAGATGCTGTATTAAAGACCGTAGGTTCAGACATTGCTGCTAAAATTCTTTTGGATACTCTGGCTTTTGAGAGTGCTAATCCCAAGTGCCAAAAATTTGTGCGTGCTCTAAAAGCTAGTGGAGCTGATTTAGATGAATACATTCGGGCTTGTGCAGGTGTTGTAGGAGCTGTTTACAATGCTCAATTGTTTGCTGGGGGCACTTTCAAAGGCTTTAAAAGGCAATTCTAAACAAGGTATATGCTATCAATGTGGGAAACCCGGTCATTTTAAAAAGGAATGCCAGAAAACATTAGGCTCTTTTGCTCTAAAATAAAAAAGGTTACCATCTGATATGTGTAAACGATGTGGCAAGGGTCGACATTGGACAAATGAATGCCGTTCAAAAACTGATAAAAGTGGGCATGTATTGTCACCCCTCTCAGGAAACGGGAGCTGGGGCCTGCAGGCTTGGGGGCCCAACAACTACAATGCAGGCCTACCCCAGTACCCAGTGAGCAGTGGCTTACAACATCAAGGAATGACCTTGAGTCCTCCTTAAAGAAATCTTACCCTACCCCAGTTTCTCAGCTTTATGCTGCCACTAAGCAGAGTGCCGCTGCTGACCTAGCTATTGTCCAGCCTTATACTTTATCTCCTAATGGAGGAATATATAAGTCGGCTACTGGAGTGTGTGGTCCTTTGCCAAAGGGACATGTAGGACTTTTACTAGGTCAAAGCAGCAGCGCTATGTGGGGGCTAATGGTGGTCCCAGGAATTACTGATCCTGATTTTACTGATGAAATCCTTATTATGGTACAAGTCTCACAAGTTACGTGCCCAGAGGCAGGGAAACATATTGCACAATTGCTTTTATTGCCTTTTTTCCTTTCCTATCTAGAGATGTGTCTTGTCAAGGAGGTTTCGGTAGTACTGGGAAAACTGTTTACTGGAAAACTTTAGTTTCTGATCAAAATCTTTATGTTCATTGCAAATTAATAGGATACTTTTTGAGGGATTAGCCGACACAGGAGCTCATGTATCTATTATATGTTTGACTCAATGGCCTGATCATTGGAAAAAGAAACTAGTATCGGTTATTCTATCTGGCCTAGGTACTGTTTCTATAGTCTACCAAAGTGTCGAGCCCCTGAGCTGTGTAGGACACGAAGGACAACAAGGAAAAGTGTTCTTTTATATTGTTCTCATTAATATTAACTTTTGGGGCCGTGATCTTTTACAATAATTTGGTGCCTTTTTAAGCATTCCTCATATTTCTTCAGCTGCCAAAAATATGATGTTCAAAATGGGCTACAATCCTTTAAACACTTAGCCACTGTCCACAAGCCTCAAACTTTACAATTGAAGTGGAAAACTACAACTCCTGTTTGGGTGGAACAGTGGTGATTATCTAAAGAAAAACTTAAGGCTTTAAAGAATTTAGTTAAGGAACAATTGGTCGAGAGGCATGTTGAACCAAGTACTTCTGCATGGAATTCCCCTGTGTTTGTCTCGTCAAAGAAAAAAAAAAGGAAAATGTCACTTACTAACTAATCTTAGAGCTATAAATGCTTGTATTCAACCTATGAGGACTTTACAACCTGGGCTTCCTAATCCAACTCTTATCCCACAGAATTAGAAATTAATGGTTATAGATCTTAAAGATTTTTTTTTTACTATCCCATTACAACTCCAATATTGTGAAAAATTTGCCTTTACTGTTCACGAATATAATAATAGAGAGCCTACTCAAAAAGATCAATGGAAAGTTCTTCCTCAAGGTATGCTTAATAGTCCTACCTTATGTCAAGAGTTCGTTCATAGAGCCTTAAATCCTGTTAGATGTCAATTCACTACTGTGCTAATATACCAATTATATGGATGATATTCTATTAGCAACTCCTGATGAAGTCCTACAAGGTCAAGTTTTTCAGGTCTTATAACAACAATTAACTCAATATAATTTACATATTTCTTCTGAGAAAATACAGACTCATTTTCCTATTCAATATTTGGGATACCTTTTAGCAAAAAAACATATTAGACCTCAAAAGATTCAAATTCGAAGAGATCAACTTTTGACTCTTAATGATTTTCAAAAATTGCTAGGAGACATAAATTGGCTTTGCCCCATCTTAGGCATCCCTACACAAATTGTGACATCTATTTGCTACCTTAAAAAGAGATTCAGATTTAAATAGTTCTCATCAATTATCCCCTGTAGCCAAAAAAAAAAAAGTCATTTGTAGAAAATAGAATTAGTAAAGCTCACCTTGATTATATTGCACCGAATCTTCCACTATCGTTGTGTCTTTTTCATTCTCCCCATTCGCCAACGGCCGTTTTACTCCAAGATAATAATATTCTAGAGTGGCTGTTTTTGGCTAATAAAGCCATTAAAAAAAATTCACCTCTATTGAAAACTCATGAAGGTTGGCAAGTGGCTTGTGCTGAGTATACTGATTCTTTTTCTCAGCATTATCCTCGTAATAAATTATTTTATTTTCTGCAACAATCTTCTTTACTGCCATATAATCCTATCTCTTACACTCCAGTTAAAGGTCCCATCTTTTTTACTGATGCTTCAAGCAATGGAAAGGCTGGATACTGGACTTCAGACAATTCAAAAATTTCTCACTATCCATTTTAATCAGTAAAACAAGGAGAACTTTTTGCCATTCTTATGGTTCTACAAGACTGGCCTCAAACCGCTTGTAATATAGTTACTGATTCCCAATATGCTGTATATGTAACTAAATATATTTCTTAGACTTCTTTACCACTATTTCCTCAAACTCCTTTACAAAAATTATTTTCTTTATTATTTGTAACTCTTACTTCTAACGGGCTCAGGATGAGCACCAACTACATCATACTAATAGTTTAGGATTCAACAAAATCACATTTGGCAAATGGATGTAACTTATGTTCCTTACTTTGGTCGTTTAAAATATGTTCATCATACTATTGATACATGGTCACATTTCCAGTGGGCTATGCCATTACCCTCTGAAAAGGCTAACTCTGTTATTACTCATTTACTTACTTGCTTTGCAGTTATGGGAGTCCCTGCTAAATTAAAAACTGATAATGCCTGTACTTACTGCTCTCGCAAATTGGCTGCCTTCCTCTCTTTATACCATATTCATCATTCCACTGGTCTTCCATTTAACAGTCAAGGTCAAGCAATTATTAAAAGAGCCAATGCTACCCTAAAATTACAACTTTTAAAACAAAAAGGTGGAGATGGGCGATATTCCCCAAAACATCAAATTCTAAAAGCCCTTTTTACTTTAAATTTTCTCAACCATTGGCGTCAATTACAGCAGTCTGCAGCGGTGAAACATTTTCAACAGCCTTTAGAAAAGCCACAAAACAGTAATCTGTGGGTGTATTATCCTTCATTACGAGGGAAATATTTAAAAGGAAATGTTTTACAATGGGGCCGAGACCATGCTCTTGTCCGTACAGGTGCCGGAGACGAGTGGTTTTCATCTCGACGGTTGAAACAGTGCCATGGTGAAGAGGAGCCAATCCGAAGAGCCCCTGAAGGAATTCCAGGAGCTAAATCTGAATGCTCAGAGAACATTCACCTTCGAAACTCGGCGTGTGGAACCCCTGACATGGGGACAACTGAAAAAGCTTACTCAGGAAACTGAAGGGGTTGTTCAACAAGCTGGGCAGCCCAAAACCCCACTGACTCTATTCCTGGCTATGTTGGCTGTAGTAAATTGTCAGGTAATGGCTGGAAAATTTACATACTGGGCTTATATTCCTTTTCCACCCTTATATCAAGGTGTGGCCTGGGGAGACAGAGAAGTCCCTGTATTTACTAATGATACTGCTTGGATGTCATCACCTTTTTTAAACCAGGATCCTGAATTAGACACTGGCATAGTAAATAGTTCATATCAACTTGGGGTTGAAGGGTTACCTATATGTCTTGGGAATAGTCCACATTGTTTGCATCTTTCTTATGAGGCTTGGGCTCTTTGCTATAACCATAGTCATGTCTCTGCCTTTACTATGATTATTGTGGCTCAAAGTTTTCTGCCAACTACATTATCTTTATGCCCTATCCGCGATGTGTCTGGAGGTGTTTCCCAATTAGAGTTGACTAGGTAGTGGGCCACGATTATTATTAGAAGTAAAAGGAAAAAGTCATAATTACCTTATCACAGATTGGAGTGTACATGGAGATTTTCAAACTAAATTTAGTCATGTCAACCTACGTTGGCATAAAGGTAATCACAGCTTTGCTGTGGATGGCAACAAAACTATTATTTGGCACAATGGTGGTCTATCACCCCCTATGCCACATTTGGCTAATACTTCCCAAATACAAAGTCATATTTGGAAGTTGCTAACTGCTGGTAAACCAATGTTCACTTTCACGGGAAACATGTCCTTAAATCTTACTAATATTGCTAACCCTTTCCATATATCTTTGCATCTAAATAGTTCTAGATATGTTATTGCATGTGTAAGAAAGCCTTATTTGTTTTTGACAGAAATTTTTATATGGGATAATAATACAGGGGTAGTTAACTGTACAAACAACTGTACATTCTTAAGTTGTATAAATACTACTTGGTAGAATAATAATTGGAATGAGTCTCACTCAGATTTATATATGCTAAGAGCCAGAAAAGAAACCTGGCTACCTGTAAACTTAACACATACTTGGAGTGAATCTGCTGGGGTTACTCAAATTTACAAGGTTATGCAAGATCTTGTTCACCACAATCGGAGGATGGTTGGAACCATCATGACCGCAGCAATAGGACTTGTAGCAATTGCTTCCACCATCGCTGTTGCTGGATTAGGTCTACACCAGAGTATACAAAATGCAGAATTCGCACAACAATGGCATGAACAATCACATTTGTTATGGCAGCAGCAATGAGACATAGATGCTTATTTGACTGAACGAGTGGATAATCTGGAGCAAGTGGTTTCTTGGTTGGGAGGTCAGCTAACAGTGTTGAATAGCCGAACTTTGTTGAAATGTGATTGGAATACTACCCAATTTTGTATTATTCCTGTTCCTTTTAAAAGCATTGTACATAATTGGACTGAGATAAAGAGACTTTTAATTGGTCATAATAATCTTTCCCTAGAAATACAATAATTAACACAGAACATTTATGAAACATTTCACAATCAGTTACCATTGCTGACTGGTCCATATTTGATGACTGATATCACACAAAGTTTGACGTCTTTGAACCCTATGAGCCCTGTAAAAACCTTGCTGACCTCTGTTTCTAGCAATGTATTGATTGTTATTCTTGCTTTTGTCATTTTCACAGTCTGCTGTAGATGGTGCCAGAGGGCAAACACCGAATCTCAGTGAGCCCAACATGTAATGATGGTTTTGAAAGAAATTCAAACTTGTAAATAAAGAAAGGGGAAATGTAGAGGACTATGTGCTTGCAAGTAACAGATAAGTCCTGCACTTGCAAATGAAGTAGGGCATTCCTGATAAGTCCTGCTCTTGCAAACGAAGCAGGGTGTTCCTTCCCTGTATGCAGGGAGGACAAAGGAGCTAGCTGCAAACGGCAGACCCTGGGGGCTTGTTTATGTGTAAACATCTTGAAAATCCAGAAAGTCAGGGAAAGGTCAGAAAAACAACAATGTGTCTTGTGACTTGGCTACTTTCCACAAACGAATGTATAAAACAAAGCAGAGCACGCCATTCGGGGTGGCCACCATGTTTGTCTTGCTCTGTGTTGTCTTGTGTGTTCATTCTTTTGTTTAGGAAACACACAGACCCCAACAGCAGATTTCAAGGAAACTGTGTTAGCAAACTGCTCAGTGAAGAGGAAAGTGTATCTCTCTGAGTTGAATTGACACATCACAAAGCAGTTTCTCAGAAAGTTCCTTTCACATTTTTAGCTGAAAATATTTCCTTTGTCACCATGGGCTTCATTGCACTAAGAAGTGTCCTATTGCAGATTTAAAGAAAACTGTGTTAGCAAACTGCTCAATGAAGAGGAAAGTGTATCTATGTGAGTTTCATTCACACATCACAATGCAGTTTCTCAGAATGCTTCTTTCCAGTGTTTGTCTGTGGATATTGACTTTTTCTCCATAGGCCTCAATGTGCTCCCAAATATCACTTTACAGATTCCATGAACACAGTGTTGGCAAACTGCTAGAGGAAGGAAAAGGTGAATCTCTCTGTGATGAATTCACACATCAGAAAGCCAGTTCTCAGAATGCTTCCTTCTAGTTATTATCTGAGGACACTTCCTTTTTCATCATAGGCCTCAATGCGCTCCCAAATATCACATTGCAGATTCCACGAGAACAGTGTTAGCAAACTGCTTCATCAAGACTAAGTTGTAACTCTGTGAGGGGAATTCATATATCACAAAGAAGTTTCTCAGAAAGCTTCTTTCACGTTTTTTTCTGTCCATAATTACTTTGTCCTTATATTCTCAAAAGCAATCCGAACTATCAGTTCTCAGATTCCACAGAAACAGGGCTAACAAACGGCTCCAAGAAATACAGGTGTGACTCAATAAGTTGAACCTACACATCACAAAGCAGTTTCTCATAAAGCTTCTTTTTACTTTTTAATCTCAGGATATTTCCTTTGTCACGGTAGGCTTCATTGCACTAAGAAGTATACGATTGTAGGTTTCAAGAAAAGTGTGTTAGCAAACTGATGAAAGAAGAGGAAAGAGTATCTCTGTGAGTTGAATTCACACATCACATGGCAGTTTCTCAGAAAGCTCCTGTCTATTTTTTAACGGAGGATATTTCCTATGTCACCGTAAGCTTCATTGCACTAAGAAGTGTCCTATTGCAGATTTCAAGAAAACTGTGTAAGCAAACTTCTTAATAAAGAGGAAATTGAATCTCTGTGAGTTGATTCACACATCACAAAGCAGATTCTCGCAGTTTATTTCCCATTTTTTGCTGAAGTTATTTCCTTTTTCACCATAAGCCTCATTGCGCTAAGAAATGTCCTATTGCAGATTTGAAGAAAACTGTGTTAGCAAACTGTTCAATGAAGAGGAAAGTATATCTATGTGAGTTGCATTCACACATCACAATGCAGTTTCTCAGAACGCTTCTTTCCAGTTTTTATCTGTGGATATTTCCTTTTTCACCATAGACCTCAATGTGCTCCCAAATATCACTTTACAGATTCCATGAACACAGTGTTAGCAAACTGCTACAGGAAGGGAAAGGTAAATCTCTCTGTGAGGAATTCACACATCAGAAAGCAAGTTCTTGGAACGCTTATTTCTAGTTATTATCAGAGGTTACTTCCTTTTTAACCATAGGCCTCAAAGTGCTCCTAAATATCACTTTCCAGATTCCACGAGAACAGTGTTTGCAAACTGCTTCATGAAGATTAAGTAGGACTCTGTGAGGTGTATTCATATACAACAAAGAAGTTTCTCAGAAAGCTTTTTTCACGTTTTTATCTGTGGGTAAATCCTTTCTCCTTATACTCTCAAAAGCAATCCAAAATATCAGTTCTCAGATTCCACAGAAACAGGGCTAGCAAATGGCTCCATGAAACATAGGTGTAACTCACTGAATTGAACCAACAAATCACAAAGCAATCTCTCAGAAAGCTTCTTTCTAGTTTTTATCTGAGGATATTTCCTTTGTCAGGGTAGGCTACATTGGTTAAGAAGTATCCGATTGCAGATATCAACAAAACCGTGTGTTAGCCAACTGATCAAACAAGAGGAAAGTGTATGTCTGTGAGTTGAATTCACACATCACATAGCAGTTTACCAGAAAGCTTCTTTCTACTTTTTATCTAAGGATATTTCCTTTGTCACTGTAAGTTTCATGCACTAAGAAATGTCCTGCTGCAGATTCCAAGAAAACTGTGTTAGTAAACTGCTCAATGAAGAGGAAAGTGTATCTCTGTGATTTGAATTCACACATCACAAAGCAGTTTCTCCGAAAGCTTCTTTCTCGTTTTTAGGTGAGGACATTTCCTTTGTCACCGTAAGCTTCATTGCCCTAAGAAAGGTCCTATTGCAGATTTCAAGAAAACTGTGTTAGCAAACTGCTCAATGAAGAGGAAAGTGTATCTCTGTGAGTTGTATTCACACATCACAATACAGTTTCTCAGAACGCTTCTTTCCAGTTTTTCTCTGTGGATATTTCCTTTTTCACCATAAGCCTCAAAGTGCTCCCAAATATCACCTTACAGATTCAACGAAAACAGTGTTAGCAAACTGCTACAGGAAGGGAAAGGTGAATCTCTCTGTGATGAATTCACAGAAGAGAAACCAAGTTCTCATAACCCGTCTTTCTTGTTATTTTCTGAAGATATTTTCTTTTTCACCATAGGCCTCAATGCACCCCCAAATATCACATTGAAGATTCCACGAGAACAGTGTTAGCAAACTCTGTGAGGTGAATTCATATATCACAAGGAAGTTTCTCAGAAAGTTTTTTCACCTTTTTATCTGTGGATACTTCCTTTGTCCATATAATCTCAAAAGCAATCAGAAGTATCAGTTCTCAGATTCCACAGAAACGAGGCAAAAAAAGCAGCTCCAAGAAATACAGGTGTAACTCACTGAGTGGAACCCACACATAAAAAAGCAGTTTCTCAGAAAGCTTCTTTCTAGTTTTTGTCTGAGGATATTTCCTTTCTCACCGTAAGCTTCATTGCACTAAGAAGTGTCCTATTGCAGATTTCAAGGAAACTGTGTTAGCCAACTACTTGATGAAGAGGAAAGTGTGTCTCTGTGAGTTGAATTCACACATCACAAAGCAGTTTCTCAGAAAACTTCTTCTACTTTTTATCTGAGGATATTTTCTTTGTCACCATAGGCTTCATTGAGCTAAGAAGTGTCCTATTGCAAATTTCAAGAAAACTGTGTTACCATACTGATCAAAGAAGAGGAAAGTGTATCTCTGTGAGCTGGATTCACATGTGACATAGCAGTTTCTCAGAAAGCTTCCTTCTACATTTTATCTGAGGATATTTCCTTTGTCACCGCAGGCTTCTTTGCGCTAAGAAGTGTTCTATTGCAGATTTCAAGAAAACTGTTAGCAAACTGCTCAATGAAGAGAAAACTGTATCTCTGTGAGTTGAATTCACATATCTCAAAGCAGTTTTTCAAAAAGCTTCTTTCTTGTTTTTAGCTGAGGATATATCCTTTGTCACCGTAAGCTTCATTGCACTAAGAAATGTCCTATTACAGATTTCAAGAAAACTGTGTTAGCAAACTGCTCAGTGAAGAGGAAAGTGTATTTCTGTGAGTTGCATTCATGCATCACAATGCAGTTTCTCAGAATGCTTTTTTCCAGTTTTTATCTGTGGATATTTCCTTTTTCACTATAGGCCTCAATGTGCTCCCAAATACCACTTACAGATGGCACGAACAAAGTGTTAGCAAGCTGCTACAGGAAGGTAAAGGTGAATCTCTCTGTGATGAATTCACACATCAGAAAGCAAGTTCTCATAAGGCTTCTTCTTTCCAGTTATTATCTGAGGATACTTCCTTTTTCACCATAGGCCTCAATGCGTTCCCAAATATCACGTTGCAGATTCCATGAGAACAGTGTTAGCAAACTGCTTCATGAAGACTAAGTTATAACTGTGTGAGGTGAATTCATATATCACAAAGACGTTTCTCAGAAAGCTTCTTTCACGATTTTATCTGTGGATACTTCCTTTGTCCTTATACTCTCAAAAGCAATCTGAAATATCAGTTCTCAGATTCCACAGAAACAGGGTTAGCAAACGGTTCCATGAAATACAGGTGTAAGTCACTGAGTTGAACCCACACATCACGAAGCAATTTCTCAGAAAACATTTTTTCTAATTTTTATATGGGATAATTCCTTTGTCACGGCAGGCTTCATTGCACTAAGAAGTATCTGACTGCAGATTTCAAGAAAACTGTGTTAGCAAACTGATCAAAGAAAAGGAAGGCATATCTCTGTGAGTTGAATTCACACATCACAGAGCAGTTTCTCAGAAAACTTCTTTCTACTTTTTATCTGAGGATATTTCCTTTGTCATTGTAGGTTTCATTGCGCTAAGAAGTGTCCAATTGCAGATTTCAAGAAAAGTGTGTAAGCAAACTGCTCAATGAAGAGAAAAGTGTGTTTCTGTGAGTTGCATTTGCACATCACAATGCAGTCTCTGAGAACGCTTCTTTCAGGTTTTTCTCTGTGGATATTTCCTCTTTCACCATAGACTTCAATGCACTCCCACATATCACTTTACAGATTCCACAAACACAGTGTTAGCAAACAGCTACAGAAAGGGAAAGGTGAATCTCTCTGTGGTGAATTCACACATCAGAAAGCAAGTTCTCAGAACGCTTCTTACTTGTTATTATCTCAGGATTGTTCCTTTTTCACCAGAGGCCTCAATGAGCTCCCAAATATTACGTTGCAGATTCCAAGAGAACAGTGTTAGCAAACTTCTTCCTGAAGAGTCAGTTGTAACTCTGTGAGGTGAATTCATATATCACAAAGAAGTATCTCAGAAAGCTGCTTACACGTTTTTATCTGTGGATACTTCCTTTATCCTTATACTCTCAAAAGCAATCTGAAATATCAGTTCTCAGATTCCACAGAGACAGGGCTACCAAATGGCTCTATGAAATACATATATAATTCATTAAGTTGAACCCACACATCACAAAGCAGTTTCTCGGAAAGCTTCTTTCTAGTTTTTATCTGAGGATATATCCTTTTTCATGGTATGCTTCATTGCGTTGAGAAGTATCCAATTGCAGATTTCAAGAAAACCGTGTTAGCAAACTGACTAAAAAAGAGGAAAGTGTATCTTTGTGATTTGAATTCAAATATCACATAGCAGTTTCTCAGAAAGTTTCTTTCCACTTTTTATCTGAGAATAATTCCTTTGTCAATGTAGGCTTCATTGCGCTAAGAAGTGTCCTATTGCAGATTTCAAGAAAACTGTGTTAGCAAACGGCTCAATGAAGAGGAATGTGTATCTCTGTGAGTTGAATTCACACATCACAAAGCAGTTTCTCAGAAAGCTTCTTTCTCGTTTTCAGCTGAGGATATTTCCGTTGTCACCTGAATCATCATTGCGATAAGAAATGTACTCTTGCAGATTTCAAGAAAACTGTGACTATAATTCAAGGAGATGGCCGAATAGGAACAGCTCCAGTCTCCAACTTCCAGTGCGAAGGACACAGAAGACCGGTAATTTCTGCATTTTGAACTGAGGTACTGGGGTCATCTCATTAGTGAGTGCCGGACAATCGGTGCTGCTCAGCTGTTGCAGCCCGACCAGCGAGAGCTGAAGCAGGGGGAGGCATCGCCTCAGCTGGGAAGCGCAAGGGGGAAGGGAATCCCTTTTCTTTTTTTTTTTTAAAGTGGACTAATTATTATTATTATTATTATTTTTATTATACTTTAAGTTCTAGGGTACATGTGCATAGCGTGCAGGTTTGTTACATATGTATACTTGTGCCATGTTGGTGT
>NW_012118443.1:1079450-1079950 GCF_000951035.1 Colobus angolensis palliatus
TTTCAGAAGGAATGGTACCAGCTCCTCCTTGTACCTCTGTTAGAATTCAGCTATGAATCCATCTGGTCCTGGACTTTTTTTTGTGGGTAGGCTATTAATTGTTGCCTCAATTTCAGAGCCTGCTATTGGTCTATTCAGGGATTCAAAGTCTTCCTGGTTTAGTCTTGGGAGAGTGTAAGTTTCCAGGAAATTATCCATTTCTTCTAGATTTTCTAGTTGATTTGCGTAGAGGGGTTTATAGTATTCTGTGATGGTAGTTTGTATTCCTGTGGGGTCGGTGGTGATATCTCCTTATCTTTTTTTATTGCGTCTACTTGATTCCTCTCTCTTTTCTTCTCTATTAGTCTTGCTAGCGGTCTCTCAATTTTGTTGATCTTTTCAAAAACCAACTCCTGGATTCATTGATTTTTTGGAGGGTTTTTGTGTTTCTATCACCTTCAGTTCTGCTCTGATCTTAGTTATTTCTTGCCTTCTGCTAGCTTTTGAGTGTGTTTGCTCTT
>NW_012118443.1:1080714-1081316 GCF_000951035.1 Colobus angolensis palliatus
TTTCTTGCCTTCTGCTAGCTTTTGAGTGTGTTTGCTCTTGCCTCTCTAGTTCTTCTAATTGTGATGTTAGAGTGTCAATTTTAGATCTTTCCTGCAGTCTCTTGTGGGCATTTACTGCTATAAATTTCCCTCTACACACTGCTTTAAATGTGTCCCAGTGATTCTGGTATGTTGTATCTTTGTTCTCATTGGTTTCAAGGAACATCTTTATTTCTGCTTTCATTTCGTTATGTACCCAGTTTTCATTCAGGAGCAGGTTGTTCAGTTTCCATCTAGTTGAGCGGTTTTGATTGAGTTTCTTAGCCCTGAGTTCTAGATTGATTGCAGTGTGGTCTGTGAGAGAGTTTTTTTATAATTTCTCTTCTTTTACATTTGCTGAGGAGTGCTTTACTTCCAATTATGTGGTCAAATTTGGAATAAGTGCGATGTGGTGCTGAGAAGAATGTATATTCTGTTGATTGGGCGTGGAGAGTTCTATAGATGTCTATTAGGTCTGCTTGGTGCAGAGATGAGTTCAATTCCTTTATATCCTTGTTAACTTTCTGTCTCATTGATCTGTCTAGTGTTGACAGTGGAGTGTTGAAGTCTCCCATTATTATTGT
>NW_012118443.1:1083184-1090232 GCF_000951035.1 Colobus angolensis palliatus
CCTCAGCAATGGCGGGCGCCCCTCCCCCAGCCTCGCTGCTGCCCTGTGGTTAGATCGCGGCAGACTGCTGTGTTAGCAAGGAGGGAGGCTCCAGGGGCATGGGACCCTCCCCGCCTGGCGTGGGGTATATTCTCTTGGTGTGCCCGTTAGGCTACAGTGCGGTATTGGGGTGGGAGTTACCCGATTTTCCAGGTGTTGTGTGTCTCCGTTCCCCTGGTTAGGTAAAGGGATTCCCTTCCCCCTTGTGCTTCCCTGATGAGGCGATGCCTCACCGTGCTTCAGCTCTCACTGGTCGGGCTGCAACAGCTGAGCAGCACCGATTGTCTGGCACTCACTAGTGAGATGACCCCAGTACCTCAGTTCAAAATGCAGAAATCACCGGTCTTCTGTGTCCTTTGCACTGGGAGTTGGAGACTGGAGCTGTTCCTATTCGGCCATCTTGCTCCACCCCCTTACCTGAGGATATTTCTTTCTTCATGTTCTAAGGATCGTTCCCACATGTCCTTCCTCAGATTCCACAAAAAACAGTGATTTCAATCTGCTCAATCCAAAAAATGGCTTAAATCTAGGTGAGGAATACAAACATCACAAAGCAGTTGCTCAGAAAGTTACTCTACAACTTTCATCGGAAGATATTTCCTTGCTCACCAAAAGCCTCCAGGCGTCACTAAATATCCCTTTACTGATTCCTCAAAGACAGAATTTCGAAACTGTGCAACATAGAGTAAGCATAATTTCTGTGAAGTGAATGCCCATATCAGAGAGCAGATTCTTGGGACGCTTCTTTCTCGATTTTATTACAGTATATTTCACTATTTGCCATAGTCCTCAATGCGCTCTGAAACACTACTTTTTCAGTTATACAGGAGGAGTGTTTAAACACTGCCTTGTGAGAAAAGAGGTATGACTCCCTTGGCGGAATGCATACATCACAAGTAGTTTCTCAGAAAGCTTCTCTCCAGTTTTTATCTGAAGATATCTCCTCCTTCACCATAGGTCTGAATGTGCTCCCGAATGTCCCTTCATGGATTCATGCATGACGGAGTTTCCAAACTGCATAATATAAGTATGGTTTGAACTATGCAAGATGAATAGATATAGCTAACATGAAGCGTTTTCACAGAAATCTTTCCAGTTTTGTCTGAGGGTATTTCCTTTTTCACCAAAGCCATCCCTATACTCCTGAACGTCTCTTGGTAGCTTTATCTCCAAAACGGATTCCGGAAATCACTAGAAGAAGAAAGGTATATTTCTGTGAGTGGAATGCACACTTCACAAAGCAGCTCCTCAGAAAGCTTTTCTCTAGTTTCTATCTGAAGCTGTTTCCATTCTCACCGTAACCCTCAAATTGCTCCTGAATATCCCTTCGCAGTCTGAACAAAAACAGTGTTATGATACTGCTCAATGAAAAGAGAAGCATAACTGAGTGAGCGGCATTCATGTTACACAGAGCAGTTTCACAGAAGGCTTCCTTCTGGTTTCTCTCTGAGGTTATTTGTTTTTCAGGATATTCTGTATAGTGTCTCCAAATGTCCTTTCTCAGATTCCACAGAAACAGTGATTTCAAACTGCTCAATCCAAAGAATGATCTACCTCTTTGAGATGAATACAAAGATCACAAAAAAGTTGCGCAGAAAGCCTCTCTCCAATTTTCTATGGGAGACATTTCCTGGCCTGACACAGGCCTCCGGTTGCGACTTACTATCCCTTCGCTGAATCCTCAGAGGCCGACTTTCAAACTGGGAAATGTAGAGTAAGGTTTAACCCTGTGAAAGGAATAGGCATGTCAGAGAGCAGTTTCTTCGATAACTTCTTTCTGTTTTTTATTGGACGACATTTCACTTTTTGCCTTTGTCTTCAATGGGCTCTGAATATCACCCTTTGGGTTTTACAGGAACAGTGTTCAAACTGTGCCTTACGGGAAGAACATTAAAACTCCGAGAGTGGAATGCACACAACACCAAGCAGTTTCTCAGAAAGCTTCTTTCCAGTTTTTATCTGACTACATTTCCTATTTTACCGTAGGCCCGAATGTGATCCCAAATATCCCTTTGTGAATCCATCCACGAGGGAGTTTCCAAGCTGTGTAGTGTAAAGAAAGCTTCATCTATGTGAGAAGAATAAACATAGAAAAAAGCAGATTCACAGAAAGATTCTTTCCAGTTTTTATCTGAAGGTATTTCCTTTTTCACCATAGTCCTGAGTGTGCTCCCGAAAGTCCCTTCGTGGATCCTTCCATGACGGTTTTCATGCTGTGTAATGTAAGAAAACCTTTATCTCTGTGAGATGATTACACATATCACAGAGTAGTTTCCTAGAAAGCTTCTTGCCAGGTTTTGTCTGAGGCTATTTCCCTTTTCATCATCAGCATCAACATGCTCCTGATTATCACTTGGTACTTGTTTCTCCAAAAGAGTTTCCCCAACGCTGTATGAGAAGAGAGGTATAACGCTGTGAGTGGAACGCAAACATCACAAAGTAGTTCCTCAGAAAGCTTCTCTTCAGTTTCAGTCTTAACATATGTCCTTTTTCACCGTAAACCTCAAAGTGCTCCTGAATGTCCCATCACATGTTAAACATACAAAGGGTTATAAGACTACTCAATGTAAGGAGAGGCTTAACTAAGTAAGAGGAGTTAATACGGCACAGTGTAGTTTCACAGAAAACTTCCTTCTGGATTTTACGTGAGGGTATTTCTTTGTCCATGTTCTAAGGATCGTTCCCAAAACCTTTCCTCAGTTTCCACAAAAACAGTGATTTCAATCTGCTTAATCCAAAGAATGGTTTAAATCTAGGAGACGAATACACCCATTGCAAAACAGTTCCTCCGAGAGTTACTCTGCAGGTTTCATCGGATGATGTTTCCTTGCTCACCACAAGCCTCCGGGCATCACTAAATTTCCCTTCACAGATTCTTCAAAGACAGAATTTCAAAACTGGGCAACATAGAGTAATGATACATTCTGTGAAGTGAATGCAAATATCAGAGAGCAGATTCTTGGAATGCTTCTTTCTCGATTTTAATGCCGTATATTTCAGTATTTGCCATAGTCCTCAGTGTGCTCTGAAATATCACTTTTTCGGTTACACAGGAACAGTGTTTAAACCCTGCCTTGTGAGAAAAGAGGTATAACTCCCTGAGCAGAATGCACACATCACAAGTAGTTTCTCAGAAAGCTTCTATCCAGTTTTTATCTGAAGATATCTCCTCTTTCACCGTAGGCCTGAATGTCCTCCCGAATGTCTCTTCGCGGATTCGTGCATGACAGAGTTCCAAACTGTGAAATATTAGAAAGGTTTGGTCTATGTGAGATGAATAGATATGTCTAACATGAAGCTGTTTCACAGAAATCTTCTCTCCAGTTTTGTCTGAGGATATTTCCTTTTTCACCATAGCCATCCCTATACTCCCGAAAGTCTCCTGGTAGCTTATTCTCCAAAAGGGATTCCAGAATCCTCTAGGAGAAGAAAGATACATTTCTGTGAGCGGAATGCACACTTCACAAAGCAGTTCCTCAGAGAGCTTCTCTCCAGTTTCGGTCTGTACATATTTCTGTTTGGACGAACGGAGGTAAGATGACGCACTTCCAGGTTCTTCATCACCAACCTTTCCCGTGCACGTGAAAATGCAGCCGGTGCCCGGGAAGGTGCTGAACAAACGCGCATGTGCCAGGTGACATCAATCCGAAGAGATCAAGATTTACCTGGTCGCACCTGTGGATCACCCCCTGACATGGCCGTTCCCTTCCTATTGCCCTCCCGCGCCCAGAAAAGCGGCTCCCAGCAGAGTGCGGCGCAGACTCCCCAGCCTCCCCACTCCTGTCGGGACTATAGGAACTATGTCTGAGGGCTCCACGGGTGACTCTGTTGGCCTCCTTTGCCGGAGGCCAAAAGACCTCTCCCTACCCACCTACTTCCGTGAAGCTAGGTGAACAAAATAAATTTGCAGTTTTGCTCCTACCCTTGCCTGCTCACTCGGTCTTTTATGCCTGCTCTGGTGCTGTTTAGGAAAACAAATCAGTTGGTGCCAAAGATGCGGGAGGAGACCCCACCTTAGGCCTCTAAATGTTGGGGAACCTCTTCCTGTTCCCACGCCACAGACGGACCAGGACCTGAGACCCGCTTCCCTCACTCTCATGGCCTCTCTGTGGTAAGTGCCCTTGTCTCCACTGTACCTCCCTCGGCCAAAAATCCTGCGCAGGTCCGAGGCCCACTTTTGAGCCCCCAAGTGTCTTGGAAGCCACCACTTGGCTCCGGAGACCCTTTCAGGATGGAGACGTCTGCCTGAAGGTAATCTCCAGTTTGGCTCCAAGAGCTTCCAGTCTGTCTCTGCTGGTTCCATAGGATGCTTTGAAGCCAGGCAGAGATCCACTTCCATTTCCATTGTGTCCATTGTGTAAGTAAAGAAGAAACAATTGGGAAACCTCGAGTCGAAATTTCCAAAGAGCACCCCCTTAGGGTGCCTCCTAGCCTATTTAAAAACCTTACAGCTCAAACAAGACCTTAGGAGGAAGCGGTTAATTTTCCTTTCCACTGTGGCATGATCGACATCAAAAATTTCAGCCAGCTGCTAAGCAAGTGATCTGAAACTAATTACATGCAAGGCTTTTGGGCCTTACGCTCTCACGCCGACCTGCCTGATACTCCTCCTTCTCTCTCCGTTTTCTCCACCCCCTCCCTTCCTGCCCAGACTCCTCTTCCTTGCTCCTCATCGACTGATAGCCCACTCACACCTGAGCCCCTTGCTCAGTCCTAAGCCGGCCACCTAGGGTCCCCTATCTCTGCCCACACCCTCTCTAAGTGCCCCGCTAACACCCCTACTTTTGCCCCACACCCTCCTACAGTGTTAGCACCTTTGTGAGAGGTAGCTGGGGCAGAGGGGGTAGTCAGAGTACGTGTCCCTTTTTCACTGGTGGATCTTTCCAAAATTGAGAAGTGTTTAGGTGATTTCTCAACTAATCCTACCATATATATAAAGAAATTTAGTTCAAAACCCAGAAGAAAATCCAGCCACATACTTAAATAGGCTGACTGAGGTTCTAACCCAATATACTGGGTTAGATCTGGCCTCCCCCACAGGGCCACTGTTTTGGTGTCTTATTTCATTTCTCAATCAGCTCCTGACATTCCTAAAAAAAAACTTCAAAAGATAGAGGATGGTCCTCAGACACCAATACAAGACCTAGTTAAATTAGCCTTTAAGGTCTATAACTCCAGAGAGGAGATGGCTGAAGCACAGCGACAGGCTCGCCTTGAACAGAAGGTTCAGCTCCTAGCAGTGGCTTTATAGCCCAGTTGTAACCCCAGGCCAGAGAGCACACACCCCGCAGACTCGAAGGCTACAAAAGGAGCCTGCTATAAGTGTGGCAAGGCAGGACACTATGCCAACAGGTGTCCGCAAGGTCCCCGAGCCCCAACGCAGCCTTGCTCTAAGTGCAAGTCATCAGGACATTGGGTCAATGAATGTCCTAAACCTCGTACACCAGCAACCCCCTGTCCTGCTTGCCAGCAGGGAGGACACTGGAAGTCTGATTGCCCCACCCTGAGAACAGCTGCCACGTCTCCACATGACCCCCTTTCCTAGGATCCTGGGAGCTCCTTCCAGCTCCTACATCTGGACGATCACAAATGAAGGTGCCGAGACTCGGGGAACCCCATCACCCTCGCAGAGCTGCAGGTAACTCTCCTGGTAGCAGGTAAGACAATTAATTTTTTAATCGACAGCGAGGCTACCTATTCTGTTTTGCCGTCCTTTTCTGGACCTAGATTTCCATCCAATATCTCTGTAGTAGGATTAGATGGAAAGCCATCCACTCCACAAAAACTCCACTCCTTAATTGCTGCCTGGTCAACACTACTTTGCGCACTCGTTCCTCATTCCCAGCTAAAAAGGGCCCCCACCGAAAGCAATCAGTGGAAATCAGTTTGGCTTTCCTACACTCGCCTCAAACTTACTAAATTTTCTTAACTATCTCATACTCCCCAGCCTTTCCAGGACCATCCTTCTGGGTTTTACCCATAATACAGCAAATGCTTCCATTCCTCATTCCTGTACTAATACTGTGCCTTATTTTATTCTTCATCTGTACGTCCAAATACCAACCATAGGCCCCGAACTTAATGATGCCCCTTAAAAGCAGGAAGTAGGCAGAGAGACCACAGTGCCCCTTACCACTATTACCAATAAAGGATTGGACTGTTTGGACAAACGGAGGTAAGAAGATAGTGCACTTCTGGGTTCTTCATTACCAACTTCTCCCATGTGCGTGAAAATGCAGCCAGTGCCTGGGAGGTGCAGACCAACCGGGCATGAGCCAGGTGACGTCTATCCGAAGAGACCAACATTTACCTGATCGCACCTGCGGAATGCCCCCAGACACGGCGGTGCCCTGCCTATTGCTCTCCAACTCCCAGAAAAGCCGCTCCCGGCAGAGCGCGGCGGGGACTTCCGAGCCTCCCCAGTCCTGTCGGGACTGCAGGAACTCCATCCGAGAACTCCACGGACGACTCTGTTGGCCACCGTTGCTGGAGGTTGAAAGACCTCTCCCTACCCACCTACTTCCCTGAAGCTAGGTGACCAAAATATAATTGAAGTTTTGCTTCTACCCTTGCCTGCTCACTGGTTCTATTGGCCCGCTCTGGTGGTCTTTAGAAAAACAAATCAATTTCCTTTTTCACCATAAGCCTCAAACTGCTCCTGAATGTCCCAACACATGCTCAACATACACAGGGTTATAAAACTACTGAACGTTAGGAGAGGCTTAACTAAGTGAGAGGAATTAAGACGACACAGAGTAGTTTCACAGAAAGCTACCTTCTGGATTTTACCTGTGGATATTTCTTTCTCTATGTTCTAAGGATCGTTCCCAAATGTCCCTCCTCAGATTCCACAAAAACAGTGATTTCAATCTGCTCAATCCAAAGAACGGTTTAAATCTATGAGACGAATACACACATTGCAAAGCAGTTGCTCAGAACGTTTCTGTGCAGGTTTCATTGGAAGATGTTTCCTTGCTCACCACAAGCCTCCGGGCATCACTAAATATCC
>NW_012118443.1:1090337-1098800 GCF_000951035.1 Colobus angolensis palliatus
CGCTTCTTTCTCAATTTTATTTCAGTATATTTCACTATTTGCCATAGTCCACAATGTGCTTCAAAATATCACTTTTTCGGTTACACAGGAACAGTGTTTAAACACTGCTTTGTCGGAAAAGAGGTATAACTAACTGAGTGGAATGCATACATCACAAGCTGTTTCTAAAACAGCTTTTATCCAGTTTTTATCTGAAGATATCTCCTCTTTCACCGTAGGCCTGAATGTGCTCCCGAATGTCCCTTCACAGATTCGTTCATGATGGAGTTTCCAAACTGCATAATATAAGAAAGGTTTGAACTATGAGAGATGAATAGATATATCTAACACAAAGCAGTTTCGCTGCAATCTTCTTTCCAGGTTTTTCTGAGGTTATTTCCTTTTTCACCATAGCTGTCCCTATACTCCCAATGTCTCTTGGTAGCTTTCTCTCCAAAAGGATTCTGGAATAATCTAGGGGAAGAAAGGTATATTTCTTTGAGTGGAATGCACATGTCACAAAGGAGTTCCTCTGAAAGCTTCTGTCCATTTTCGGTCTGAACATATTTCCTTTTTAACTGTAAGCCTCACAGTGCTACCAAATGTCCCATCACACGCTAAACAAACACAGGGTTACAAAACTACTGAACGTAAGGAGAGGCTTAACTAAGCAAGAGGAAATAAGGTGACACAGAGTAGTTTCACGGAAAGCTTCCTTCTGGATCTTACCTGAGGATATTTCTTTCTCCATGTTCTGAAGATCACTCCCAAATGTCCTTCCTCAGATTTCACAAAAACAGTGATTTCAATGTGCTCAATCAAAAGAACTGTTTAAATCTATGAGATGAATACACAAATCACAAAGCAGTTGCTCAGAAGGTTACTCTGCAGGTTTCATCGGAAGATGTTTCCTTGCAGAAAACAAGCCTCCAGGCATCACTAAATATCCCTTCACAGATTTTTCAAAGACAGAATTTCCAAACTGGGCAACATAGAGTAAGCATAAATTCTGTGAAGTGAATGCACATTTCAGAGAGCAGATTCTTGGAACGCTTCTTTCTCGCTTTTATTTCAGTATATTTCACTGTTTGCCATAGTCCTCAGTTCGCTGCGAAATATCAGATTTTTGGTTACACAGAAACAATGTTTAAACACTGCTGTGTGAGAAAAGAAGTATAAAACCCTGATCGGAATGCATAGATCACAAGTAGTTTCTCAGAAAGCTTCTCTACAAGTTTTATCTGAAGATATCTCCTCTTTCACCATAGGCATGAATGTGCTGCTGAATGTCCCTTCACGGATGCGTGCATGACGGAGTTTCCAAACCGTGTAACATAAGTATGGTTTGAACTATGCGAGTTGAATAGATATAACTAACACGAAGCTGTTAAACAGAAATCTTTCCAGTTTTGTCTGAGGATATTTCCTTTTTCGCCATAGTCGTTCCTATACTCCTGAATGACACTTGGTAGCTTTTACTCCAAAAGGGATTCCAGAATCCTCTAGTAGAAGAAAGATATATTTCTGTGAGTGGAATGCACACATCACAAAGCAGCTCCTCAGAAAGCTTCTCTCCAATTTCTATCTGAAGACGTTTCCTTTCTCACCATAACCCTCAAATCACTCCTGAATATCCCTTCACAGTCTAAACAAAAACAGTGTTATGATACTGGTCAATGAATATAGAAGCTTAACTATGTGAGCAGAATTCACGTGACACAGAGCAGGTTGAGAGAAAGCTTCCTTCTGATTTCTCTCTGAGGTTATTTCTTTTTCAGGATATTCTAAAGAGCGTCTCCAAATGTCCTTTTTCAGATTCCACAGAAACAGTGATTTCAAACTGCTCAACCCAAAGAATGATTTAACACTTTGAGACGAACACAAACATCACAAAAGCATTGCACAGAAAGCTTCTCTCCAATTTTTGATGGGAGACATTTCCTTGCTCGACACATCACTCTGGTTTCCACTTACTATCCCTTCGCAGAACCCTCAAAGGCTGACTTTCACACTGGGAAATGTAGAGTAAGCTTTAACCATATGAAAAGAATGCACATGTCAGAGAGCAGTTTTTTCGAGTGCTTTTTTCTGTTTTGTATTGGATGACATTTCAGTTTTTGCCATAGTCTTCAATCTGCTCCAAATATCACTCTTTGGTTTTACAGGAACAGTGTTCAAACTGTGCCTTATATGAGAAGAATATAAAAACTCCCTGAGTGGAATGCACAAATCACCAAGCAGTTTTTCAGAAAGCTTCTCTCCACTATTATCTGACTCTATTTCCTATTTGACCATAGGCCCGAAGGTGATCCCAAATATCCCTTCGAGATCCATCCACGAGGGAGTTTCCAATCAGCGTAACGTAAAGAAAGCTTCATGTATGTGAGAAGAATAAACACAGAAAAAAGAGTTTCACAGAAAGATTCTTTCCAATTTTTATCTGAAGATATTTCCTTTTTCACCATAGTCCTGAGTGTGCTCCCAAAAGTCCCTTCATGGATCCGTCCATGACAGTTTTCAAGTTGTGTAATGTAAGGAAACCTTTATCTATGTGAGATGATTACACATATCCCAGAGTAGTTTCCTAGAAGCTTCTTTCCAGGTTTTGTCTGAGGCTATTTCCCTTTTCATCATTGGCATCAACATGGTCCCGAATATCACTTGGTACCTGTTTCTCCAAAAGGGTTTCCCTGACGCTGTATGAGAAGAGAGATATAACACTATGAGTGGAATGCCCACGTCACAAAGCAGTTCCTCGGAAAGCTTCTCTCCAGTTTAGGTCTGAACATATTTCCTTTTACACTGTAAGCCTCAAAGTGCTCCCGAATATCCCATCACACGCTAAATATACACTCTACATAAGGAGAGGCTTAACTTTGCGAGAGGAATTAAGACAACACAGAGTAGTTTCACAGAAAGATTCCTTCTGGATTTTACCTGAGGATATTTCTTTCTCCATGTTCTAAGGATCGTTCCCAAATGTCCTTCCTCAGATTCCACAAAAACAGTGATTTCAATCTGCTCAATCCAAAGAATAGCTTAAATCTAGGAGATGAATACACACATTGCAAAGCAGTTGCTCAGAAAGTTACTCTGCAGGTTTCATCAGAAGATATTTCCTTGCTCACCACAAGCCTCCTGGCATCACTAAATATACCTTCACAGATTCTTCAAAGACAGAATTTTGAAACTAGGCAACATAGAGTAAGCATAAATTCTGTGAAGTTAATGCACATATCAGAGAGCAGATTCTTGGAACTCTTCTTTCTCAATTTTATTGCAGTATATTTCCCTTTGCCATAGTCCTCAGTGCGCTCCAAAATATCACATTTTAAGTTACACAGGAACGGTGTTTAAAAACTGCCTTGTGAGAAAAGAAGTATAAGTTCCTGAGCTGAATGCATACATCACAAGTAGTTTCTCAGAAAGCTTCTATCCAGTTTTCATGTGAAGATATCTCTGCTTTTACTGTAGGCCTGAATGTGCTCCAAATGTCCCTTTGCGGATTCGTGCATGACACAGATTAAAACTGCGTAATATAAGAAAGGTTTGAACTATGCGAGATGAATAGATATATCTAACATGAAGCAATTTCACAGAATTCTTCTCTCCAGTTTTGTCTGAGGATATTTCCTTTTTCACCGTAGCCATCACTGTACTCCCGAATGTCTCTTGGTAGCTTTTTCTCCAAAAGGGTTTCCGGAATCCTCTAGGAGAAGAAGAGTATATTTCTGTGAGTGGAATGGGCACATCACAAAGCAGTTCCTCGGAGAGCTTCTCTCCAGTTTCGATCTGAACATATTTCTGTTTGGTCGAACGGAGGTAAGATGGTGCACTTCTGGATTCTTCATCACCAACTTTTCCTGCTCGTGAGAAAATGCAGCCAGCGCATGGGAAGCTGCAGACCAACTGAGCCTGTGCCAGGTGACATCAATCCGAAGAGACCAAGATTTACCTGGTCGCACCTGTGCAACACCACGTGACACGCCCGTGCCCCGCCTATTGCACTCCCTCTCACAGAAAAGCCGCTCCTGGCAGAGCGCGGTGTGGACTTCCCAGCCTCCCCACTCCTGTTGGGACTGTAGGAACTCTGTCCAAGAGCTCCATGGGTGACTCTGTTTGCCTCCTTTTCTGGAGACCGACAGACTTCACCCTACCCACCTACTTCCCTGAAGCTAGATGACCAAAATAAATTTGCAGTTTTGCACCTTCCCTTGCCTGGTTGCTGTTTCTTTTGTGCCCTCTATGGTGGTCTTTAAAAAAAACAAATCAATTGTTGCTGAAGACCTGGGATGAGACCCCTCCTCAGGCCTCTAAGGGTTGAAGAACCTCCTCCGGCTCTCACGCCGTAGATGAACCAGGACCTGAGACCCGCTTTCATCAGTCTCACGGCCTCTCTGGTGTAAGTGTCGTTGTCTCCTCTTTACCTCTCCCAGCTAAAAATCCTACGCAGGTACGAGGACCAATTTTGAGCCACCAAGTGGCTCGCCAGCCACCACGTGGCTAAGGAGACCCATTCAGGATGGAGACATCCGCCTGAAGGTAATCTCCACCTTGGCTCCAAGAGCCTCCATCTGTCTCTGCTGGTTCCAAAGGACACTTTGAAGGCAGGCAGAGATCCACTTCCATTTCCGTTGTGTCCACTGTGCAAGTAAAGAGGAAACAAATGGGAAACCCCCAGTCCAAATTTCCAAAGGGCACCCCCTTAGGGTGCCTCCTAGCCAATATAAAACCTTACAGCTCGAACAAGACCTTAGGAGGAAGCGGTTAATTTTCCTTTGCACTGTGGCATGATCGACCTCAGCAATTTCTGCCAGCGGCTAAACAAGTGGTCCGAAATTACTTGCATACAAGCCTTTTGGGCCTTACACTCTTGCCTCGACCAGCCCTATACTCCTCCTTCTCTCCCCGCTCTCTCCACCCCCTCCCTTCCTGCCCAGACTCCTCCTCCTTGCTCCTCATCGACTGGTAGCCCGCTAGCACCTGTGCCCCCTTCTACGTCTTTAGCTGGCCACCTAGGGTCCCTTATCTCTGCCCACACCCACTCTAAGTGCCCTGCTAACACCTCCACTCCTGCCCCACACCCTCCTACAGTGTTAGCACCTTTGCAAGAGGTAGCTGGGGTAGATGGGGTAGTCAGAGTACATGTCCCTTTTTCACTGGCCGATCTTTCCAATATTGAGAAGTGTTTAGGTGGTTTCTCAGCTAATCCTACCATATACATAAAGGAATTTAGTTCAAAATCCAGAAGAAAATCCAGCCACATTCTTAAATAGGCTGACTGAGGTTCTAACCCAATATTCCCGGTTAGATCCGGCCTCCCCCACAGGGGCCACCATTTCGGCATCTTATTTCATTTCTCAATCAGCTCCTGACATTCATAAAAAGAAACTTCAAAAGGTAGAGGATGGTCCTAAGACACCAATACAAGACTTAGTTAAATTAGACTTTAAGGTCTATAACTCCAGAGAGGAGTCAGCTGAAGCACAGCGACAGGCTTGCCTTGAACAGAAGGTTCAGCTTCTAGCAGTGGCTTTACAGCCCAGTCGTAACCCCAGGCCAGAGAGCACACACCCCTCAGACTCCAAGGCTACAAAATGATCCTCCTGTAAGTGCGGCAAGGCAGGACACTATGCCAACAGGTGTCCACAAGGTCCCCGATCCTCAACACAGCCTTGCTATAAGTGCGAAGCTTCAAGACATTGGTCCAGTGAATGTCTTAAGACTCGTCCACCAGCAACCACCTGCCCTGCTTGCCAGCAGGGAGGACACTGGAAGTCTGATTGCCCCACCCTGAGAACAGGTGCCACGTCTCCACATGACCCCTTACCTAGCATCCTGGGAGCTCCTTCCAGCTCCTACATCTGGACGACGACAACTGAAGGTGCCGAGTCTCGGGGACCCCCATCACCCTCGCAGAGCTGCGGGTAACTCTCCTGGTAGTGGGTAAGACAATTAATCTTTTAATCGACAGCGAGGCTACCTATTCTGTTTTGCTGTACTTCTCTGGACCTAGCTTTCCATCCAATATCTCTGTGGTAGGAGTAGATGGAAAGCCATCCACTCCACAAAAACTCCACTCCTTAATTGCTGCCTGGGCAACAAATACTTTGCGCACTCGTTCCTCATTCCCAGCTAAAAAGGGCCCCTACAGAAAGCAATCAGTGGAAATCAGTTTGGCTTTCCCCCAGTCGCCTCAAACTTACTAAATTTTCTTAACTATCTCATACTCCCCAGCCTTGCCAGGACCATCCTTCTGGGTTTTGCCCATATCCCAACAAATGCTTCCATTCCTCATTCCTGTACTAATACTGTGCCTTATTTTATTCTTCATCCGTATGTCCAAATACCAAAGTTAGGCCCCGACCTTAATGACACCCCTTAAGAGCAGGAAGTAGCCAGACAGACCATGGCGCCCCTTATCACTATTACCAATAAACAGTTGGACTGTTTGGACGATGGGAGGTAAGATGGCATACTTCCGGATTCTTCAACACCAACTTTTCCTGCACGCGTGAAAATGCAGCCAGTGCCCAGGAAGGTGCAGACCAACTGAGCATGGGCCAGGTGATGTCAATCTTAAGAGACCAAGATTTACCTGTTTTCACCTGCGGAACACCCCCCGACACGCCCGTGCACTGCCTATTGCCCTCATACTCCCAGAAAAGACGCTCCCGTCAGAGCACAGCACAGACTTCGCAGCCACCCCACTCCTGTTGGGACTGCAGGAACTCCGTCTGAGAGCTCCACGGGCGACTCTGTTGGCCTCGTTTGCTGGAGGTTGACAGACCTCTCCCTACCCACTGACTTCCCTGAAGCTAGGTGACCAAAATAAATGTACAGTTTTGCTCCTACGCTTTCCTGCTCGCTGGTTATTTTGTGCCTGCTCTGGTGGCCTTTATAAAAACAAATCAATTTCCTTTTTCACCGTAAGCTTCAAACTGCTGCCAAATGTCCCATCACACACTAAACACACACAGGGTTATAAAACTACTCAACATTAGGAGAGGCTTAACTAAGCGAGGGGAATTAAGACGACACAGAATAGTTTCACAGAAAGCTTCCTTCTGGATTTTACCTGAGGATATTTCTTTCTCCATGTTCTAAGGATCGTTCCCAAATGTCCTTCCTCACATTCCACAAAAACAGTGATTTCAATCTGCTCAATCCAAAGAACGGTTTAAATCTATGAGATGAATACACACATCGCAAAGCAGTTGTTCAGAAAGTTACTCTACAGGTTTCATCGGAAGCTGTTTCCTTGCTCACCACAAGCCTCCGGGCATCACTAAATATCCCTTCACAGATTTTTCAAGACAGAATTTCGAAAGTGGGCAACATAGAGTAAGCATAAATTCTGTAAAGTGAATGCACATATCAGAGAGCAGATTCTTGGACCACTTCTTTCTCGATTTTTTTCAGTATATTTCACTTTTTTCCATAGTCCACAATGTGCTCCGAAATATCAATTTTTCGGTTACACAGGAAGAGTGTTTGAACACTGACTTGTGAGAAAAGATGTATAACATTCTGAGCGGAATGCGTACATCACAAGGAGTTTCTCAGAAAGCTTCTATCCAATTTTTATCTGAAGATATCTCCTCTTTCACTGTAGGCCTGAATGTGCTCCCAAATGCCACTTCACAGATTCGTACATGACAGAGTTTCCAAACTGCATAATATAAGAAAGGTTTGAAAAATGCGAGATGAATAGACATATCTAACACGAAGCAGTTCCACAGAAACCTTCTCTCCAGTTTTGTCTAAGGATATTTCGTTGAAAAAGGAAATATGTTCAGACTGAAACTGGAGAGAAGCTTTCTGAGGAACTGCGTTGTGATGTGTGCATTTCAGTCACAGTGTTATACCTCTCTTCCCATACAGCATCGGGGAAACCCTTTTGGAGAAACAGGTACCAAGTGATATTGGGGAGCATGTTGATGCCAATGGTGAAAAGGGAAATAGCCTCAGACAAAAACTGGAAAGAAACTTTCTAGGAAAATACTCTGTGATATGTGTAATCATCTCACATAGATAAAGCTTTTTTTACATTTCGCAGCTTGGAAACTGTCATGGACTGATCTATGAAGGGACCTTCTAGAGCACATTCTGGACTATGGTGAAAAAGGAAATATCTTCAGATACAATATGGAGAGAAGCTTTCTATGAATCTGCTTTTTGCTATGTTTATTCATCTCACATAGATGAAGTTTTCTTTACATTACACAGCTTGGAAACGTCCTCATGGATGGATCCCTGAAGGGATATTTGGGATCACATTCGGGCCTGTGGTGAAAGAGAAATTATAGTCAGATAAAAACTGGAGAGAAGCTTTCAGAGAAACTGCTTGGTGATGTGCACATTTCACTCAGGGAGTTATAACTTTCTTCTCATAAGGCACAGTTTGAACACTGTTCCTGTAAAACCAAAATAGTGATATTCAGAGCACATTGAAGACTATGGCAAAAAGTGAAATGTCGTCCA
>NW_012118443.1:1098850-1127145 GCF_000951035.1 Colobus angolensis palliatus
AAAAAAAAAAAAAAACAGAAAGAAGCACTCGAAGAAACTGCTCTCTGACATGTCCATTCTCTTCACAGGGTTAAAGCTTACTCTACATTTCCCAGTTTGAAAGTCGGTCTTTGAAGGTTCTGTGAAGGGATAGAAAGTGGAGACCAGTGGCCTGTGTGAGGCAAGGAAATGTCTTCCATCGAAAATTGGAGAGAAGCTTTCTGTGCAATTCTTTTTTGATGTTTGTATTCATTTCATTGCGTTAAATCATTCTTTGGATTGAGCAGTTTGAAATCACTGTTTCTGTGGAATCTGAGAAAGGACATTTGGAAACGCTCTTTAGAATATCCTGAAAAAGAAATAACTTCAGAGAGAAAGCAGAAGGAAGCTTTCTGTGAAACTGCCCTGGGTCATGTGAATTCTGCTCACACAGTTAACCTTCTCTTTTCATTGAGCTGTATCATAACACTGTTTTTGTTTAATCTAAGAAGGGATATTCTGGAGGGTTTTGAGGCTTACGGTGAGAAAGGAAAAGCCTTCAGTTAGAAACTGGAGAGAAGCTTTCTGGAGAGCTACTTTGTGATATGTGCATTCCACTCACAGAAATAAAACTTTCTTCTCCTAGAGGATTCCTTAATCCCTTTTGGGGAAAAAGCTACCAAGAGATGTTCGGGAGTATAATGACGACTACGGTGAACAAGAAAATATCCTGAGATAAAAACTGGAAAGAAGATTTCTGTGAAACTGCTTTTCGTTAGATATATTTCCTCATCTCACATGGTGAAATCTTTAATTATATTTCACAGTTTGGAAACTCAGTCCTGCACAGATTCATGAAGGGATATTTGGGAGCACATTCAGGCCTACGGTGAAAGAGGAGATATCTTCTAAAATAAAATCGAGAAAGAAAGAGATGTACATCACAAAGTAGCTTCTCAGAAAGCTCCTATCCTGTTTTTACGTGAAGATATCTCCTCTTTCACCATACATGTCAGAAAGACACACATCGGTCTTTGAGGTTTCTGCGAAGGAAGAATAAGTGGCAACCGGGGGCCTGTGTCGAGCAGGGAAATGTCTTCCATCGAAAATTGGAGAGAAGCCTTCTGCGCAACACTTTTGTGATGTTTGTATTCATCTCATAGAGTTACATCATTCTTTGGACTGAGCAGTCTGAAATCACTGCTTCTCTGGACTCTGAGAAAGGACATTTGGAAATCCTCCTTAGAATATCCTGAAAAGGAAACAACCTCAGAAAGAAACCAGAAGGAATCTTTCTGTGAAACTGCTCTGTGTCACGTGAACTCTGCTCACACAATTAAGCTTCTGTTTACATCGAGCTGTATCATAACACTGTTTTTGTTTAGTCTGTGAAGGGATATTCAGGAGCGTTTCTAGGCTTATGGTGACAAAGGAAAGATCTTCAGATAGAAACTGGAGAGCTTTCTGATGAGCTGCTTTGTGACGTGTGCATTCCACTCACAGAAATATACGTTTCTTCTCCTAGAGGATTCCGGAATCCCTTTTGCAGAAAAAGCTACCAAGAGATATTCAGGAGTATAGGAATGACTATGGTGAAAAGAGAAATATCTTCAGACAAAAACGGGAAAGAAGATTTCTGTGAAACTACTTTTGTGTTAGATATATTTATTCATCTCGCATAGTTAAAACTTTAATTACGTTACGCAGTTTGCAAACTCCGTCATGCACAGATCCACGAAGGGACATTCGGGAGCACTTTCAGGCCTATGGTAAAAGAGGAGATGTCTTCAGATAAAAACTGGATAGAATCCTTCTGAGAAACTACTTTGTGATGTATGCATTCCACTAAGAGTGTTATACCTCTTCTCTCACAAGGCAGTGTTCGAACTCTGTTCTCGTGAAACCGAAAATGTGATATTTTGGAATGCATTGCAGACTATGGCGAATAGTGGAATATACTGAAATAAAATCGAGGAAGAAGCGTTCCAAGAATCTACTCTCTGATATGTGAATTACTTTCACAGAATTAATGGTTACTCTGTGTTGCCCAGTTTCAAAACTCTGCCTTTGAAGAATCTGTGAAGGGATATTTAATGATGCCCAGGGGCTTGTGGTGAGCGAGGAAACCTCTTCCAAAAAAACCTGCAGAAAAACGTTCTGAGCAACTGCTTTGCGATGTGTGTATTTGTCTCATAGAGATAAACCATTCTTTCGATTGAGCAGCTTGAAATCACTGTTTTTGTGGAATCTGAGGAAGGACATTTGGGAACGATCCTTAGAATATGGAGAAAGAAATATCCTGAGGTAAAATCCAGAAGGAAGCTTTCTGTGAAACTGCTCTGTGCCGACTTAATTCCTCTCACTCAGATAAGCCTCTCTTTTCATTGAACACTTTTATAGCTCTGTGTATGTTTAGAATGTGATGGGATATTCCGGAGCACACTGAGGCTGATGGTGAAAATGAAAATATGTCCAGACCGAAACTGGAGCAAAACTTCCGAGGAACTGCTTTGTGACGTGTGCATTCCAGTCAAAGTGTTATACCTCTCTTCTCATACAGTGTCAGGGAAATCCTTTTGGAGAAACAGGTGCCAAGTGATTTTTGGGAGAATGTTGATTCCGATGGTGAAAAAGGAAATAGCCTCAGACAAAAACTGGAAAGAAGCTTTCTAGGAAACTACTCTGGGATATGTGTAATCATCTTTCATAGATAAAGCTTTCTTTACATTATGCAGCTTGGTAAGTGTCATGCAGGGATCGAAGAAGGGACCTTCGGGAGCACATTCTGGACTGTGGTGGAAAAGGAACTATCTTCAGATAAAAATTGGAAAGAGGATTTCTGTGAATATGCTTTCTGATACGTTTATTCATCTCACATAGATGAAGCTTACTTTACATTATGCAGCTTGGAAACTCCCTCATGGATGGATCTGCGAATGGATATTTGGGATCACATTCAAGCCTATGGTGAAATAGGAAATGTAGTCAGATAAAAACTGGAGAGAAGCTTTCTGAGAAACTGCTTGGTGATGTTCGCTTTCCAATCAGGGAGTTATAACTTTCTTCTCATAAGGCACAGTTTCAACACTGTTCCTGTATAAGCAAAAGTGTGATATTTGCAGCACATTGAAGACTATGGCAAAAAGTGAAATGTCATCCAATAAAAAACAGAAAGAAGCACTTGAAGAAACTGCTCTCTGACATGTCAATTCTTTTCACAGCTTAAAGCTTACTCTACATTTTCCAGTTTGAAAGTCGGTCTTTCAGGGTTCTAGGAAGGGAAAGTAAGTGGCAACCGGAGGCCTGTGTGAGGCACGGAAATGTCTTTCATCGAAAATCGGAGAGAAGCTTTCTGTGCAACTCTTTTGTGATGTTTGTGTTCATCTCATAGATTTAAATCATTCTTTGGATTGAGCAGTTTCAAATCACTGTTTCTTTGGAGAGAAGCTTTCCGAGTAACTGCTTTGTGACATGTGCATTCGAGTCACAGTGTTATACCTCTCTTCTGATACAACATCAGGGAAACTCTTTTGGGGAAACAGCTACCAAGTGATATTCGGGAGCATGTTGATGCCAATGGTGAAAAGGGAAATAGCCTCAGACAAAACCTGGAAAGACGCTTTCTAGGAAACGACTCTGGGATATGTGTAATCATCTGACAGAGATAAAGCTTACTTTACATTAGGCAGCTTGGAAACTGTCATGGACGGATCCCCAAGGGACGTTCTGGAGTACATTCTGGACTATGGTGAAAAAGGAAATATCTTCTGATACAACCTAGAAAGAAGCTTTCTGTAAATCGGCTTTTTGCTATGTTTATTCATCTCACATAGATGAAGCTTTCTTTACATTACCCAGCTTGGAAACTCCCTTGTGAATGGATCTGCGAAGGGATATATGAGATCACCTTTGGGCCTATGGTGAAACAGGAAATATAGTCAGATAAAAACTGGAGAGAAGCTTTCTGAGAAACTGATTGGTGATGTGTGAATTCTACTCAGGGAGTTATAACTTTCTTCTCATAAGGCACAGTTTGAACGCTGTTCCTGTAAAACCAAAAGAGTGATATTGGAGTACATTGAAGACTAGGGCAAAAAGTGAAATGTCGTCCAATAAAAAAGAGAAAGAAGCACTTGAAGAAGCTGCTCTCCTACATGGCCATTCTTTTCACAGGGTTAAATCTTACTCTACATTTCCCAGTTTGAAAGTCGGTCTTTGAGGGTTCTGAGAAGGGATAGTAAGTGGCGACCGGAGGCCTGTGTGAGGAAAGGAAATGTCTTCCATCAAAAAAAGGAGAGAAACTTTCTGTGCAACTCTTTTTTGATGTTTGTATTCATCTCACAGAGTTAAATCATTCTCTGGATTGGTCACTCTTTCTGTGGAATCTGAGAAAGGACATTTGGAAACGATCTTTAGAATATCCTGAAAAAGAAATAACCTCAGAGAGAAACCAGAAGGAAGCTTTCTGTGAAATTGCTCTGTGTCACGTGAATTCTGCTCAGACAGTTAAGCATCTCTTTTCATTGAGCTGTATCATAACACTGTTTTTGCTTAGTCCACGAAGGGATCCTCTGGAGGGATTTGAGGCTTACAGTGAGAAAGGAAACGTCTTCAGATAGAAACTGGAGAGAAGGTTTCTGAGGAGCTGCTTTGTGACGTGTGCATTCCACTCACAGAAATATACCTTTCTTCTCCTAGAGGATTTCGGAATCTCTTTTGGAGAAAAAGCTACCAAGAGATATTCGGGAGTATAGTGATGACTATGGTGAAAAAGGAAATATCTTCAGACAAAAATGGGAAAGAATATTTCTGTGAAACTGTTTTGTGTTAGATATATTTATTCGTCTTGCATAGTTAAAACTTTAATTATGTTACGCACTATGGAAACTCAGTCATGCAAACATCCGCGAAGGGACATTCAGGAGCACTTTCAGGCCTATGGTGAAAGAGGAGATGTCTTCAGATAACAACTGGATAGAAGCTTTCTGAGAAGCTACTTTGTGATGTATGCATTCCACTCAGGGAGTTATACCTCTTTTCTCAAAGGCAGTGTTTGAACACTGTTCCTGTGAAACTGAAAGAGTGATATTTTGGAACGCATTGAGGACTATGGCGAATAGTGAAATATACTGAAATAAAATCGAGGAAGAAGCATTCCAAGAATCTGCTCTCTGATAAGTGCATTCACTTCACAAAGTTAATGCTTACCCTATGTTGCCCAGTTTCGAAACTCTGTCTTTGAAGAATCTCTGAAGGGATATTTAGTGACGCTGGGAGGATTGCAATGAGTGAGGAAATGACTTCCAATGAAACCTGCAGAGAAACGTTCTGAGTCTCTGCTTTGCGATGTGTGTATTCATCTCATAGAGTTAAATCATTCTTTCGATTGACCAGCTTGAAATCATTCTTTTTCTGGAATCTGAGGAAGGATATTTGGGAACAATCCTTAGAATATGTAGACCAAAATATCCTCAGGTAAAATCCAGAAGGAAGCTTTCTGTGAAACTGCTCTTTGTCATCTTAATTCCTCTCACTCAGATAAGACTCTCTTTACATTGAGCAGATTTCTACCCCTGTGTATGTTTAGCGTGTGATGGGCTATTCGCAAGCACTTTGAGGCTAAAGGTGAAAAAGGAAATATGTTCAAACCGAAACTGTAGAGACGCTTTCCGAGGAACTTCTTTGTGACGTGTGCATTCTAGTCACAGTATTATACCTCTATTCTCATACAGCGTCACAAAACCCTTTTCGAGAAACAGGTACCAAGTGATATTCGGGAGCATCTTGATTCCGATGGTGAAAAGGGAAATAGCCTCTGACAAAAACTGGAAAAAAGCATTCTAGGAAACTACTCTGTGATATATGTAATCATCTAACATAGATAAAGCTTTCTTTACATTACACAGCTTGGAAAATGTCACGGACGGTTCCACAAAGGGTCCTTTAAGAGAACATTCAGGACTCTGGTGAAAAAGAAAATATCTTCAAATAAAAATGGGAAAGAAGCTTTCTGTGAATCAGCTTTTTGCTATGTTTATTCATCTCACATAGATGAAGCTTTCTTTACATTATGCAGCTTGGAAACTCCCTCGTGGATGGAACCGCAAAGGGATATTTGGGATCACATTCGGGCCTATGGTGAAATAGCAAATATAGTCAGATAAAAACTGGAGAGAACCTTTCTGAGAAACTGCCTGGTGATGTGTGGATTCCACTCAGGGAGTTATAAATTTCTTCTCATAAGACAAAGTTTGAACACTGTTCCAGTGAAACCAAAAGAGTGATATTTTGAGCAATTTGAAGACTATGACAAAAAGTTAAACAGCGTCAAATAAAAAACAGACAGAAGCAATCGAGGAAACTGATCTCAAATATCCATTCTTTTCACAAGGTTAAAGGTCACTCTATATTTCCCATTTTGAAAGGTGTTCTTTGAGGGTTCTGTGAAGGGATAGTAAGTGGCAACTAGAATCTTGTGTCAAGCAACGAAATGTTCTCCATCGCAAACTGGAGATAAGCTTTCTGTGCAACACTTTTGTGATGTTTGTATTCATCTCATAGCGTTAAATCATTCTCTGGATTGACTAGTTTCAAAACACTTTTTCTGTGGAATCTGTGAAAGGACATTTGGAAATGCTCTTTAGAATATCCTAAAAAGGAAATAACCTCAGAGAGAAACCAGAAGGAAGATTTCTGTGAAACTACTCTGTGTCACGTGAATTCCACTCACACAGTTAAGCATCTCTTTTCATTGTGCTGTATCATAACACTGTTTTTGTTTAGTCTGCGAAGTGATATTCAGGAGCACTTTGAGGCTTACAGTGAGAAAGTAAACGTCTTCAGATAGAAACTGGAGAGAAGCTTTCTGAGGAGCTGCTTTATGATATGTGCATTCCAATCACAGTGTTATACCTCTCTTCTCACACAGCACTTTGAGGCTAATGGTGAAAAAGGAAATGTTCAGACCGAAACTGGAGAGAAGCTTTCCGAGAAAATGCTTTGTGACGTGTGCATTTCAGTCACAGTGTTATACCTCTCTTCTCATATTATACCTCTCTTCTCATATTACGCAGTTGGGAAACTCTGTCAGGCACAAATCTGTGAAGGGACATTCCTGAGCACATTCAGGCCTATGGTGAAAGAGGAGATATCTTCAGAAAAAAACTGGATAGAAGCTTTCTGAGAAACTACTTTGTGATGGATGCATTCCACTCAGGGAGTTATACGTTTTTTCTCTCAAGGCAGTGTTTGAACACCGTTCCTGTGAAACTGAAAAAGTGATACTTCAGAACGCCTTGAGGACTATGGCGAATAGTGCAATATACTGAAATAAAATCGAGGAAGAAGCTTTCCAGGAATCTGCTCTCTGATATGTGCATTCACTTCACAGAGTTAATGCTTACTCTTTGTTGCCCAGTTTCGAAACTCTGTCTTTGAAGAATCTGTGAAAGGATATTTATTGACGCCCAGAGGCTTGTGGTGAGTGAGGAAACGTCTTCCGATGAAACCTGCAAAAATTCTTTCTGAGCAACTGCTTTCGATGTGTGTATTCGTCACAAGGAGTTAAACCATTCTTTTGATTGAGCAGCTTGAGGTCACTGTTTTTGTGAAATCCACGAAAGGACATTTGTGAATGATCCTTAGAATATGGAGAAAGAAATATCTTCAGTAAAATCCAGAAGGAAGCTTCCTGTCAAACTGCTTTGTGTCATCTTAATTCCTCTCAGTCAGTTCAGCCTCTCTTTCCATTGATCAGTTTTCTAACCCTGTGTATGTTTAGCATGTGATGGCATATTCAGCAGCACTTTGAAGCTTACAGTGAAATAGGAAATACGTTCAGAACGAAACTGGAGAGAAGCTTTCCGAGGAACTGCTTTGTGACGTGTGCATTTCACTCACACTGTTATACCTCCCTTGTCATACAGCGCCCGTGAAACCCTTTTGGAGGAACAGGTACCAAGTGATATTTGAGAGCATGTTGATGCCGACAGTGAAAAGGGAAAGAGCCTCAGACAAAAATTGGAAAGAAGCTTTCTAGGAAAATACTCTGTGATATATCTATTCATCTCACATAGATAAAGCTTTCTTTACATTACGCAGCTTGGTAACTGTCCTTTACAGATCCACGAAGGGATCATCGAGAGCACATTCAGGACTATGGTGAAAATGGAAATATCTTCAGAAAAAAACTGGAAAGAAGCTTTCTGTAAATCTGCTTTTTCCTATGTTTAATCATCTCACATAGCTGAAGGTTTCTTTCCATTACACAGCTTGGAAACTCCCTCGTGGATGGATCCGCGATGGGGTATTTGGGATCACATTCAGGCCTACAGTGAAATAGGAAATATAGTCAGATAAAAACTGGAGAGAAGCTTTCTGAGAAACTGCTTGGTGATGTGTGAATTCCACTCAGGTAGTTATAACTTTCTTCTCTTAAGGCACAGTTTGAACTCTGTTCCTGTAAAACCAAAAGGGTGATATTCTGAGCACATTGAAGACTATGGCAAAAAGTCAAATGTCGCCCAATAGAAAACAGAAAGAAGCACTCCAAGAAGCTGCTCTCTGACATGTCCATTCTTTTCACAGTGTTAAAGCTTCCTCTACATTCCCCAGTATGAAAGTCGGTCTTTGAGGTTCCTGCGAAGGAGTACTAAGTGGCAACCGGAATCCTGTGTCAAGCAAGGAAATGTCTTCCATCGAAAATAGGAGAGAATCTTTCTGTGCAACTCTTTTGTGATGTTTATATTCATCTCATGGCGGTATAAGATTCTTTGGATTGAGCAGTTTGAAATCACTGTTTCTGCGGAATCTGAGAAAGCACATCTGGAAATGGTCTTTAGAATATCCTGAAAAAGGAGTAACCTCGGAGAAAACCAGAAGGAACCTTTCTGTGAAACTGCTCTGTGTCATGTGATTTCTGCTCACATAGTTAAGCTTCACTTTTCATAGAGCAGTGTCATAACACTGTTTATGTTTAGTCTGCAAAGGGATATTCTGGAACACTTTGAGGCTTACAGTGAGAAAGGAAACGTCTTTAAGCAGAAACTGGAGAGAAGCTTTTTGGGGAGCTGCTTTGTGACATGTGTGTCCCACTCACAGAAATATACCTTTCTTCTCATAGAGGATCCCGGAATCCCTTTTGGAGAAAAAGCTACCAAGAGACATTCGGGAATATAGGGAGGGCTGTGGTGAAAAATGAAATATCCTCAGAGAAAAACTGGAAAGGAGATTTCTGTGAAACTGCTTTGTGCTAGATATATTTATTCATCTGGCATATTTAAAACTTTTCTTATATTACGCAGTTTGGAAACTCCGTCATGAACGGATCTGCAAAGGGACATTCATAGAACATTCAGGCCTATGATGAAAGAGGAGATATCTTCAGATAAAAACTGGATAGAAGCTTTCTGAGAAGCTACTTTGTGATGTATGCATTCCACTCAGGGAGTTATACCTCTTTTCTCACAAGGCAGTGTTTGAACACTGTTCCTGTGAAACCGAAAGAGTGATATTTTGGAACGCATTGAGGACTATGGCGAATAGTGAAATATACTGAAATAAAATCGAGGAGGAAGCGTTTCAAGAATCTGCTCTCTGATATGTGCATTCACTTCACAGCGTTAATGCTTACTCTTTGTTGCCCAGTTTCGAAACTCTGTCTTTAAAGTATCTGTGAAGGGATATTTAGTGACACCCGGAGGCTTGTGGTGAGCAAAGAAACGTCTTCCGATGAAACCTGCAGAGAATCTTTCTGAGCAACTGCTTTGCGATCTGTGTATTTTTCTGATACAGTTAAACCATTCTGTTGATTTAGCAACTTGAAATCACTGTTTTTGTGGAATCTGAGGAAGTATATTTGGGAACTATCCTTAGAATATGGAGAAAGAAATATCCTCAAGAAAAATCCAGTAGGAAGCTTTCTGTGAAACTGCTCTGTGTTGTCTTAATTCCTCTTGCACAGTTAAGCCTCTCATTTCATTGAACAGTTTTATAACACTGTGTATATTTAGCGTGTGATGGGATATTCGGGAGCACTTTGAGGCTCATGGTGAAAAAGGAAATGTGTTCAGACCAAAACTGGTGAGAAGCTTTCTGAGGTACTGCTTTGTGACGTGTGCATTCCAGTCACAGTGTTATAACTCTCTTCTCATACAGCATCGAGGAAACCCCTGTGAAGAAACAGATATCAAGTGATATTCGGGAGCATGTGGATGCCAATGGTGAAAACGGAAATAGCCTCAGACAACAACTGGAAAGAAGCTTTCTAGGAAACTACTCTGGATATGCGTAATCATCTCACATAGATAAAGCTTTCTTTACATTATGCAGGTTGGAAACTGTCATGGACGGATCCACGAAGGGACCTTTGGGAGCATATTCTGGACTATGGTGAAAAAGGAAATATCTTCAGATAAAAACTGGAAATAAACTTTCTGTGAATCTGCTTTTTGCTATGTTTATTCATCTCACATACATGAAGCTTTCTTACATTTTGCAACTTGGAAACTCCCTAGAGGATGGATCCGCAAAGGGATATTTGGGATCACATTCGGGCCTATGTTAAAATAGCAAATATAGTTAGATAAAAACTGGAGAGAATTTTCTGAGAAAATGCTTGGTGACGCATGCATTCCATTCGGGGAATTATACCTTTCTTCTCATAAGGCACAGTTTGATCACTGTTGCTGTAAAACCAAAAGAGTGATATTCGGAGCACATTGAAGACTAGGGCAAAAAGTGAAATGTTGTCCAATAAAAAACAGAAAGAAGCACCCTAAGAAAGTGCTCTGTGACATTTCCATTCTTTTCACAGTGTTAAATCTTACTCTACATTTCCCAGTTTAAAATTCGGTCTTTTAGGGTTCTGTGGAGGGATAGAAAGCACCAACCAAAGGCCTGTGTGAGGCAAGGAAATGTCTTCCATCGAAAATCAGAGAGAAAATTTCTGCAAAACTCTTTTTTGATGTTTGTATTCATCTCATAGCGTTAAACCATTCTTTGGATTGAGCAGTTTAAAATCACTGTGTCTGTGGAATCTGAGACAGGACATTTGGAAACGCTCTTTAGAATATCCTGAAAAAGAAATAACCTCAGAGAGAAGCCAGAAGGAAGGTTTCTGTCAAACTGCTCTGTGTCACGTGAATCCGCTCACACAACTAAGCTTCTTTTTTCATTGAGCTGTATCATAACACTGTTTTTGCTTAGTCTGCAAAGGGATACTCTGAAGGGCTCTGAGGCTTATGGTAAGAAAGGAAACGTCTTCATATAGAAACTGGAGAGAAGCTTTCTGAGGAGCTGCTTTGTGACGTGTGCATTCCACTCACAGAAATCTACCTTTCTTCTCGTGTTTTAGACATGAAGTCCTTGCACATGTCTATGTCCTGAATGGTACTACTTAGGTTTTCTTCTAGGTTTTTTATGGTATTAGGTCTAACATATAAGTGTCTAATCCATCTTGAATTAATTTTCGTATAAGGAGTAAGCACAGGATCCATTTTCAGCTTTCTACTTATGGCTAGCCAATTTTCCCAGCACCATTTATTAAATAGGGAATACGTTTCCCATTTCTTGTGTCTCTCAGGTTTGTCAAAGATCAGATGGCTGTAAATGTGTGGTATTATTTCTGAGGACTCTGTTCCGTTCCATTTGTCTATATCTCTGTTTTGATACCAGTACCATGCTCTTTTGGTTACTGTAGCCTTGTAGTACACTTTGAAGTCAGGTAGTGTGATGCCTCCAGCTTTGTTTTAAATCATGCTGCTATAAAGACACATGCACGTGTATGTTTATTGCGGCACTATTCACGATAGCAAAGACTTGGAATCAACCCAAATGTCCATCAGTGACAGATTGGATTAGGAAAATGTGCCACATATACACCATGGAATACTATGCAGCCATAAAAAGGATATGTTTGCATCCTTTGTAGGGACATGGATGCAGCTGGGTACCATCATTCTTAGCAAACAATCACAAGAAGAGAAAACCAAACACCACATATTCTCACTCATAAGTGGGAACTGAACAACGAGATCATTTGGACTCATGAAGGGGAACATCACACATCGGGGCCTATCATGGGGAGGGGGGTGAGGGGAGGGATTGCATTGGGAGTTACACCTGATATAAATGACAGATTGATGGGTGCTGAAGAGTTGATGGGTGCAGCACAACAACGTGGTACACGTATACATATGTAACAAACCTGCACATTGTGCACATGTACCCTAGAACTTAAAGTATAATAATAAGAAAAAAGAAAAAAAAGAAATATACTTTTCTTATTCTAAAGGATTTCGGAATCCCTTTTGGAGAAAAAGCTACCAAGAGATATTTGGGAGTATAGCGATGACTATGGTGAAAAAGGAAATATCCTCAGATAAAAAATTGAAAAGAAGATTTCTGTGAAACTGCTTTGTGTTAGATACATTTATTCGTCTCTCATAGTTAAAACTGTAATTATATTATGCAGTTTGGAATCTCCATCATGCACAGATCCACGAAGAGATGTTCAGGAGCACATTCAGGCTGATGGTGAAGGAGGTGATATCTTCAGATAAAAACTGGATAGAAGCTTTCTGAGAAATTACTTTGTGATGTATGCATTCCACTCAGTGAGTTTTACCTCTCTTCTCACAAGTCAAAGTTTGTACACTGTTCCTTGAAACAAAAAAGTGAAATTTTGGAACGCATTGAGGACAATGGCTAATAGTGAAATATGCTGAAATGAAATCGAGGAAGAAGCGTTCCAAGAATCTGCTCTCTGATATGTGCATTCACTTCACAGAGTTAATGGTTACTCCATGTTGCCCAGTTTCGAAACTCTGTCTTTGAAGGATCTGTCAAGGGATATTTAGTGACGCCTGGAGGCTCGTGGTGAGTGAGGAAACGTCTTCCAGCTTGGAAAGTCCCTCGTGGATAGATTTGCAAAGGGATACTTGGGATCACATTCGGGCCTATGGTGAAATAGGAAATATAGTCAGATAAAAACTAGAGAGAAGTTTTCTGAGAAACTGCTTGTTGATGTGCACATTCCACTCAGGGAATTATAACTTTCTTCTCATAAGGCACAGTTTGAACACTCTTCCTGTAAAACCAAAAGAGTGGTATTCGGAGCACATTGAATAATATGGCAAAAAGTGAAATGTCGTCCAATAAAAAACAGAAAGAAGCACTCGAAGAAACTGTTCTCTGACATGTCCATTCTTATCACAGCGTTAAAGCTTACTCTACATTTCCCAGTTTTAAAGTAAGTCTTTGAGGGTTCTGCGAAGTAATACTAAGTGGAGACCAGAGGCCTGTGTGAGGCAAGGAAAAGTCTTCCATCAAAAATGGAGAGAAGCTTTCTATGCAACCCTTTGTGATGTTTGTATTCATCCTACAGAGTTAAATCATTCTTTGGATTGAGCAGTTTGAAATCACTGTTCAAGTGGAATCTGAGAAAGGACATTTGGAAATGCTCCTTAGAATATCCTGAAAAAGAAATCACCTCAGAGAGAAACCAGAAGGAAGCTTTCTGTGAAACTGCTCAGTGTCACGTGAATTCCGCTCACACAGTTAAGCTTCTCTTTTCATTGAGCTGTATCATAACACTGTTTTTGTTTAGTCTGTGAAGGGATATTTTGGAGGGCTTTGAGGCTTACAGTGAGAAAGGAAACGTCTTCAGAGAGAAACTGGAGAGAAGCTTTCTGAGGAGCTGCTTTGTGACGTGTGCATTCCACTCACAGAAATATACCTTTCTTCTCCTAGAGGATTTTGGAATCCCTTTTGGAGAAAAAGCTACCAAGAGATATTTGGGAGTATAGCAATGACTGTGGTGAAAAAGGAAATATCCTCAGAATAAAACCTGGAAGGAATATTTTTGTGAAACTTCTTTGTATTAGATATATTTATTCATCTTGCATAGTTAAAACTTTAATTATATTACGCATTTTGGAAATTCCGTCATGCACAGTTCCACAAAGAGACATTCGTGAGCACGTTATGGCCTACAGTGAAAGAGGAAATATCTTCAGATAAAAACTGGATAGAAGCTTTCTGAGAAACTACTTTGAGATATATACATTGCACTCAGGGAGTTATAACTCTTTTCTCACAAGGCAGTGTTTGAACACTGTTCCTGTGAAACCAAAAAGGTGATATTTCAGAACGCTTTGTGGACTATGGCGAATAGTAAAATATACTGAAGTAAAATCGAGCAAGAAGCGTTCCAAGAATCTGCTCTCTTATATGTGCATTCACTTCACAGAGTTAATGCTTACTCTATGTTCCCCAGTTTCAAAACCCTGACTTGGAGAATCTGTGAAGGAATATGTAGGGACGCCCAGAGGGTTGTGGTGAGCGAGGAAACACTTTCTGATGAAACCTCAGAGAAACGTTCTGAGCAACAAGGAAATGTCTTCCATCGAAAATCAGAGAGACACTTTCTGCGCAACTCCTTTGTGATGTTTGTATTTGTCTCATAGCGTTAAATCATTCTTTGGATTGAGCAGTTTGAAATCACTCTTTCTGTGGGACATGAGAAAGGACATTTGGAAACGTTCTTTAGAATATCCTGAAAAAGAAATAACCTCTGAGAGAAACCAGAAGGAAGTTTTCTGTGAAACTGCTCTGTGTCAGCTGAATTCAGCTCATGCAGTTAAGCTTCTCTTTTCATTGTCCTGTATTATAACACTGTTTTTGTTTAGTCTGCGAAGAAATACTCTGGAGGGCTTTGAGGCTTATGGTGAGAAAGGAAATATCTTCAAATAGAAACTGGAGAGAAGCTTTTTGAGGAGCTGCTTTGTGACGTGCGCATACCATTCACAGATATATACCTCTCTTCCACTAGAGGATTCTGGAACCCATTTTGGAGAAAAAGCTACAAAGAGATATTCAGGAGTATAGCGACGACTATGGTGAAAAAGGAAATATCCTCAGATAAAAACTGGAAAGAAGATTTCTGTGAAACTGCTTCATGTTAGAGATATTTCTTCATCTCGCATAGTTAAAACTTTAATTATATTATGCAGTTTGGTTACTCCGTCATCCACAGATCCATGAAGGGACATATGGGAGCACATTCAGGCCTATGGTGAAATAGGAGATATCTTCAGATAAAAACTGGATAGAAGCTTTCTTAGAAACTACTTTGTGATGTATGCATTCCACTCAAGGAGTTATACCTCTTTTCTCAGAAGGCAGTGTTTCTACACTCTTCCTGTGAAACAGAAAAAGTGATATATCAGAACGCATTGAGGACTATGGCAAATAGTGAAACAAACTGAAAGAAAATCGAGGAAGAAACATTCCAAGAATCTGATCTCTGATATTTGAATTCACTTCACAGAGTTAATGCTTACTCTATGTTGCCCAGTTTTGAAACTCTTTCCTTGAAGAATATGTGAAGGGATATTTAGTGATGCCCGGAGGCTTGTGGAGAGTGAGGAAATGCCTTCTGATGAAACCTGCTGAGAAACGTTCTGAGCAACTGCTTTGTGATGTGTGTAATCGTCTCATAGAGTTAAACAATTCTTTGGATTGAGCAGCTTGAAATCACTGTTTTTGTGGAATCTGAGGAAGGACATTTGGGAAAGATCCTTAGAATATGGAGAAAGAAATATCCTCAGGTAAAATCCAGAAGGAAGCTTTCTGTGAAACTGCTCTGTGTCGTCTTAATTCCTCTCACTCAGATAAGCCTCTCTTTTCATTGAGCAGTTTTCTAGCCCTCTGTATGTTTAGCCTGTGATGGGATATTCGGGAGCACTTTGAGGTTAACTGTGAAAAAGGAAATATGTTCAGACTGAAACTGGAGAGAAGCTTTTGGAGGAACTTCTTTGTGACATGTACATTGCAGTCACAGTGTTTTACCTCTCTTCTCATACAGCGTCGGAGAAACCATTTTGGAGAAACAGCTACCAAGTGATATTCAGGAGCATGCTGATGCCAATGATGAAAAGGGAAATAGCCTCACAAAAACTGGAAAGAAGCTTTCTAGGAAACGACTCTGTGACATGTGTAATCATCTCACATCGATAAAGCTTTCTTTACATTATGCAGCTTGGAAACTGTCATGGACGGATCCCCAAAGTTTCCTCTCAGAAAGCACAGTTTGAACACTGCTCCTGTAAAACCAAAAGAGTGATATTCAGAGCACATTGAAGACTATGGTAAAAAGTGAAATGTCATCCAATAAAAAAAAGAAAGAAGCACTCGAAGAAACTGCTCTCTGACATGTCCATTCCTTTCACAGGGTTACAGATTACTCTGCATTTCCCAGTTTGACAGTCAGTCTTTGAGGGTTCTGCAAAGGGATAATAAGTGGGGAACAGAGGCCTGTGTGAGGCAAGGAAATGCCTTAAATCGAAAATCGGAGAGAAGCCTTCTGCGTAACTCTTTTGTGATGTTTGCATTCATCTCATAGAGTTAAATCATAGTTTGGATGGAGCAGTTTGAACACTGTTTCTGTGGAATGTGAGAAAGGATATTTGGAAATGCTCTTTAGAATATCCTGAAAAAGAGATAACCTCAGAGAGAAACCAGAAGCATGCTTTGTGTGAAACTGCCCTGTGTCACGTGAATTCTGCTCACGCATTTAAGCTTCTCTTTTCATTGAGCTGTATCAGAACACTGTGTTTGTTTAGTCTGCAAAGGGATGTTCTGGAGGGCTTTGAGGTTTATGCTGAGAAAGGAAACGTCTTCAGATAGAAACTGGAGGGAAGCTTTTTGAGCATCTGCTTTGTGACATGTGCATTCCAATCACAGAAATATACCTTTCTCCTCCTAGAGGATTCCAGAATCCCTTTTGGAGTAAAAACTACCAAGAGATATTCAGGAGTATAGCGATGACTATGGTGAAAAAGGAAATATCCTCAGACAAAAACTGGAAAGTAGATTTCTGTGAAACTGCTTTGTGTTAGACATATTTTTTCGTCTCGCATAGTTAAAACTTCAATTCTATTATGCAGTTTGGAAACTACGTCATGCACAGATCTGTGAAGGGACATTTGGGAGCACGTTCAGGCCTATGGTGAAAGAGGAGATATCTTCAGATAAAAACTGGATAGAAGCTTTCTGAGAAACTACTTTGTGATGTATGCATTCCACTCAGGGAGCTATACCTCTTTTCTCACAAGGCAATGTTTGAACACTGTTCCTGTGAAACCGAAAAAGTGATATTTCAGAACGCATTGAGGACTATGGTGAAGAGTGAAATATACTGAAATAAAATCGAGGAATAAGCGTTCCAAGAATCTGCTCTCTGATATGTGCATTCACTTTACAGGGTTCATGCTTACTCTATGTTGCCCAGTTTCGAATCTCTGTCTTTGTAGAATCTGTGTAGGGATATTTAGTGACACCCGGAGGCTTGTGGTGAGCGAGGAAACGTCTTCCGATGAAACATGCAGTGAAACGTTCTGAGCAACTGCTTTGTGATGTGTGTATTTGTCGCATAGAGTTAAATCATTCTTTGGATTGAGAAGCTTGAAATCACTGTTTTTGTGGAATCTGAGGAAGGACATTTGGGAACGATCCTTAGAATATGGAGAAAGAAATATACTCAAGTAAAATCCAGAAGGAAGCGTTCTGTGAAACTGCTCTGTGTCATCTTAATTCCACTCACTCAGATAAGCGTCTCTTTTCATTGAGCAGTTTTCTAGTCCTGTGTATTTTTCACGTGTGATGGGATATTTGGGAGCACTTTCAGGCTAACGGTGAAAAATGAAATATGTTCAGACCGAAACTGGAGCGAAGCTTTCCGAGGAACTCTTTGTGACATGTGCATTCCACTCATAGTTTTATACCTCCCTTCTCATACAGTGTCGGGGAAATCGTTTTGGAGAAACAGGTACCAAGTGATATTCGGGAGCATGTTGATGCCGATGGTGAAAAGGGAAATAGCCTCAGACAAAAACTGGAAAGAAGCTTTCTAGGAAACTACTCCATGATATGTGTAATCATCTCACATAGATAAAGCTTTCTTTACATTACGCAGCTTGGTAACTGTCATGGACGGATGCACGAAGGGACTTTCGGGAGTACATTCTGGACTATGGTGAGAAAGGAAATATCTTCATATAAAAACTGGAAAGAAGCTTTTTGTGAATCTGATTTTTGCTATGTTTTTTCATCGCACATAGAAGAAGCTTTCTTTACATTACGCATCTTGAAAACTCCCTCGTGGATGGAACTGTGAATGGATATTTCGGATCACTTTCGGACCTATGGTGAAATACGAAAAATAGTCAGATAGAAACTGGAGAGTAGCTTTCTGAGAAACTACTTTGTGATGTCTGCATTCCACTAAGGGAGTTATAACGTTCTTCTCATGAGATACAGTTTGAACACTGTTCCTGTAAAACCAAAAGAGTGATATTGGGAGCACATTGAAGACTATGGCAAAAAGTGAATTGTCGTCCAATAAAAAACAGAAAGAAGGACTCCAAGAAACTGCTCTCCGATATGTCCATTCTTTGCACAGGGTTAAAGCTTGCTCTGCATTTCCCAGTTTGAAAATTGGTCTTTGACGTCTCTGCCAAGGGATAATAAGTGGTGACTGGAGGCCTGTGTGAGCAAGGTAATGTCTTCCATCTAAAATCGGAGATAAGCTTTCTGCACAACTCTTTTGTGATGTTTGTATTCATCTCATAGAGTTAAATCATTCTTTGGGTTGAGCAGTTTGAAATCACTGTTTCTGTGTAATCTGATAAAGGACATTTGGAAATCCGCCTTAGAATATCCTGAAAAAGCAATAACCTCAGAAAGAAACCAGAAGGAAACTTTATGTGAAACTGCTTCATGTCACGTGAATCCTGCTGACACAGTTAAGCTTCTCTTTTCATTGAGGTGTAGCATAACAACGTTTTTGTTTAGTCTGTGAAGGGATAGTCAGGAGCGCTTTTAGGCTTATGGTGAGAAAGGAGACATCTTCAGATAGAAACTGGAGAGAAGCTTTCTGAGGAACTGCTTTGTGACGTGTGCATTCCACTCACAGAAATATACTTTTCTTCTCCTAGAGGATACCTTAATCCCTTTTGGAGAAAAAGCTACCAAGAGATGTTCGGGAGTTTAGTGATGACTATGGTGAACAAGAAAATATTCTCAGACAAAAACTGGAAAGAAGATTTCTGTGAAACTGCTTTGTGTTAGATATATTTATTTGTCTCACATAGTTAAATCTTTAATTATATTACACAGTTTGGAAACTCAGTCATGCACAGATCTGTGAAGGGATATTCGGAAGCACATTCAGGCCTATGGTGAACAGGAGATATCTTCTAAAATAAAATCAAGGAAGAAAGAGATGTACATCACAAAGTAGCCTCTCAGAAAGCTTCTATCCAGTTTTTATTTGAAGATATGTCCTCTTTCACCATATATCTCAGAAAGACACACATCTGTTTTTGAGGTCTCTGCGAAGGGAGAGTAAGTGGCAACCAGGGTCCTGTGATGAGCAAGGAAATGTCCTTCCATCGAAAATTGGAGAGAAGCCTTCTGCGCAACACTTTTGTTATGTTTATATTCATCTCATAGAGTTACATCATTCTTTGGACTGAGCAGTTTGAAATCACTGTTTTCTGCACTCTGAGAAAAGACATTTGGAAACCCTCCTTAGAATATCCAGAAAAAAATAACCTCAGAAGGAAACCAGAAGGAATCTTTCTGTGAAACTGCTCTGTGTCACGTGAATTCTGCTCACACAATTAAGCTTCTCTTTTCATTGAGCTGTATCATAACACTGTTTATGTTTAGTCTGTGAAGGGATCTTCAGGAGCGCTTTTAGGCTTACGGTGAGAAAGAAAACGTCTTCAGATAGAAACTGGAGAGAAGCTTTCTGAGAAGCTGCTTTATGACGTGTGCATTCCACTCACAGAAATATACCTTTGTTCTCCTAGAGGATTACGGAATCCCTTTTGCAGAAAAAGCTACCAAGAGATATTCGGGAGTGTAGCGAACACCATGGTGAAAAAGGAAATATTTTCATACAAAAACTGGAAAGAAGATTTCTGTGAAACTGCTTTGTGTTATATATTTATTCATCTCGCATAGTTAAAGCTTTAATTATATTACGCAGTTTGGAAACTCTGTCATGCACAGATCCGAGAAGGGACATTCGGGAGCACATTTAGGCCTATGGTGAAAGAGGAGATATCTCCAGATAAAAACTGGATAGAAGCTTTATGAGAAGCTAATTTGTGATGTATGCATTCCACTCAGGGAGTTATACCTCTTTTCTCACAAGGCAGTGTTTGAACACTGTTCCTGTGAAACCAAAAAAGTGATATTTTGGAACGCATTGAGGACTATGGCAAATAGTGAAATACACTGAAATAATATCGAGGAAGAAGGATTCTAAGAATCTGCTCTCTGATAAGTGCATTCACTTCACAGAGTTAATGCTTACTCTATGTTGTCCAGTTTTGAAACTCTGTCCTTTTAGAATCTGTGAAGGGATATTTAGTGATGCCCGGAGGCTTGTGTTGAGAGAGGAAATGCCTTCCGATGATACCTGTAGAGAATCGTTCTGAGAAACCGGTTTGTGGTGTGTGTATACGTCTCATAGATTTAAATCATTCTTTGGATTGAGCAGGTTGAAATCACTGTTTTTGTGGCTGCTGGGTAAGGACATTTTGGAACAATCCTTACAATACAGAGAAAGAAATATCCTCAGGTAAAATCCAGAAGGAAGCTTTCTGTGAAAGCAATCTGTGTCATTTTAAATCCTCTCACTCAGTTAAGCCTCTCTTTTCATTGAGCAGGTTTCTAACCCTGTGTATGTTTAACGTGTGATGGGATAATCAAGAGCACTTTGAGGCTTATGGTGAAAAAGGAAATATGTTCAGACCGAAACTGAAGAGAAGCTTTTCAAGGAGCGGTGTTGTGACGTGTGCATTCCAGTGACAGTGTTGTACCTCTCTTCTCATAGAGCGTCGGGGAAACACTTTTGGAGAAACAGGTACCAAGAGATATTCAGGAGCATGTTGATGCCAATGGTGAAAAGGGAAATAGCCTCAGACAAAAACTGGAAAGAAGCTTTCTAGGAAACTACTCTGTGATATGTAATCATCTCACATAGACAAAGCTTTCTTTACATTACGCAGCTTGAAAGCTGTCATGGACGGGTCCACGAAGGGGTGTTCGGGAGCACATTGTGGACTAGGATGAAAAAGGTAATATCTTCAGATAAAAACTGGAAAGAAGGTTTCTGTGAATCTGCTTTTTGCTATGTTTATTCATCTCACATAGATGAAGCTTTCTCTACATTACACAGCTTGGAAGCTCCCTCATGTTGGAATCTGAGGAAGGACATTGGAGAACAATCCTTAGAATATGGAGAAAGAAATATCTTCAGGTAAAATCCAGAAGGAAGCTTTCTGTGAAACTGCTCTGTGCCATCTTAATTCCTCTCACTCAAGTAAGCCTCTATTTTCATTGAGCAGTTTTCTAGCCCTGTGTATGTTTAGCGTGTGCTGGGATATTTGGGAGCACTTTGAGGCTAATGGTGAAAAAGGAAATATGATCAGACTGAAATGGGAGGGAAGCTTTCCGAGTAACTGCTTGAAACTCTTTTGGAGAAACAGGTACCAAGTGATATTCAGGAGCATGTTGATGCTGATGGTGAAAAGAAAAAGAGCCTCAGACAAAAACTGGAAAGAAGCTTTCTGTGAATCCGCTTTTTGCTATGTTTATTCATCTCACATAGATGAAGCTGTCTTTACATTATGCAGCTTGGAACCTCCCTCCGAGATGCATCCATGAAGGGATAGTTGGGATCATATTAAGGCCTATGGGGAAATAGCAAATATAGTCAGATAAAAACTAAAGAGAAGCTTTCTGAGAAACTGCTTGGTGATGTGTGCATTCCAGTCAGAGAGTTATAACTTTCTTCTCGTAAGGCACAGTTTGAACACTATTCCTGTGAAACCAAAAGAGTTATATTCAGAGCACATTGAAGATGATGGCAAAAAGTGAAATATCATCCAATAAAACACTGAAAGAAGCACTCGACGAAATTGCTCTCTGACATGTCCACTCTTTTCACAGGGTTAAAGCTTGCTCTGCATTTCCCAGTTTGAAAGTCGCTCTTTGAGGGCTCTGGCAACGGATAGTTAGTGGCACCCTGAGGCCTGTGTGAGGCAAGGAAATGTCATCCATCGAAAATTGGAAAGAAGCTTTCTATGCCACTCTTTTGTGACGTTTGTATTCCTCTCATAAAGTTAAGTCATTCTTTGGATTTAACAGTTTGAAATCACTCTTTCTGTGGAATCCGAGAAAGAACATTTGGAAATGCTCTTTAGAATATCCTGAAAAAGAAATAACGTCAGAGAGAAACCAGAGGAAGGATTCTGTGAAACTGATCTGTGTCACATGAATTCCGATCACACAGTTAAGCTTCTCTTTTCACTGAACTGTATCATAACACTGTTTTTGTTTAGTCTGCGAAGGGATATTTTGGAGGGCTCTGAGGCTTATGGTTAGAAAGGAATCGGCTTCAGATAGAAACTAGAGATAAGATTTCTGAGGAGCTGCTTTGTGACGTGTGCATTGCACTCACAGAAATATATATTTCTTCTCCTAGAGGATTTTGAAATCCCTTTTGGAGAAAAAGCTACCAAGAGATATTCAGGGATCGACTAAGCTGAAAAAGGAAATATCCTCAGACAAAAACTGGAAAGAAGATTTCTGTGAAACTGCTTTGTGTTACACATATTTATTCATCTCGGATAGTTAAAACTTTAATTATATTATGCAGTTTGGAAATTCCGTTATGCACAGATCGGCAAAGAGACTTTCAGGAGCACAAAAAGGAAATATCCTCAGTCAAAAACTGTAAAGAAGATTTCTGTGAATCTGCATTGTCTTAGATATATTTATTCATCTCGCATTGTTAAAACTTTTATTATATTATGCAGTTTGGAAACTCCGTCATGCACAGATCTGCAAAGGGATATTTGGGAACACATTCAGGCCTATGGTGAAAGAGGAGATATCTTCAGAGAAAAACAGGATACAAGCTTCCTGAGAAACTACTTTGTGATGTATGCCTTCCACTCAGGGAGTTATACCTCCTTTCTCACAAGGCAGTGTTTTGACACTGTTCCTCTGAAAATTCAAAAGTGATATTTCGGAACGCATTGAGGACTATGGCGAATGGTGAAATATACTAAAAAAAATCGAGGAAGAAGCGTTCCAAGAATCTCCTCTCTAATATGTGCATTCACTCCACAGAGTTAATGCTTACTCTATGTTGCCCAGTTTCAAAACTCTGTCTTTGAAGAATCTGTGAAGGGATATTAAGTGACATCCAGAGGTTTGTGGTGAGTGAGGAATTGCTTTCAAATGAAACCAGCAGAAAACGTTCTGAGAAACTGCTTTGTGATGTGTGTATTCATCTCAAAGAGTTAAAGCATTCTTTGGATTGAGCAGCTTAAAATCTCTTTTTTTGTGAAATCTGAGGAAGGACATTTGGGAACAATCCTTCGAATATGGAGAAAGAAATATCCTGAAGTAAAATCCAGAAGGAAGCTTTCTGTAAACTGCTCTGTGTCGTCTTAATTTCTTTCACTCAGATAAGCCTCTCTTTACACGGAGCAGTTTTCCAGCCCTGTGCATATTCAGCATGTGATGGGATGTTTGGGAGCAGTTTGAGGCTAACGGCAAAAAAGGAAATATGTTCAGACCAAAACTGGAGAGAAGCTTTCCGAGGAACTACATTGTGACGTGTGCATTCCAGCCACAGAGTTATACCTCTCTTCTCCAAAAGGAGAAAGAGGTACCAAGTGATATTCAGGAGCATGTTGATGCCGATAGTGAAAAGGGAAATAGCCTCAGACAAAAACTTGACAGAAACTTTCTAAGACACTACTCTGTGATATGTGTAATCATCTCACATAGATAGAGCTTTCTTTGCATTACGTAGCTTGGAAACTGTCATGGGCGGATCCACGAAGGGACCTTCGGGAGCACATTCTGGACTGTGGTGAAAAAGGAAATATCTGCATATAAAAACTGGAAGGAAACTTTCTGTGAATCTGCCTTTTGCTATGTTTATTCATCTCACATAAATGAAGCTTTCTTTACATTACGCAGCTTGGAAACTCCCTCATGGATGTATCTGCGAAGGGATATTTGGGATCACATTCTTGCCTATGGTGAAAGAGCAAATATATTGAAATAGAAACTGTAGAGAAGCTTTCTGAGAAACTGCTTCATGATGTGTGCATTCCACTCTTCCACTCAGGGAGTTATAACTTTCTTCTTATAAGGCACAGTTTTAACAACGTTCCTGTAATACCAAAACAGTGATATTCGGAGCATATTGAAGACTATGGCAAAAAGTGAAATGTCGTCCAATAAAAAACAGAAAGAAGCACTCGAAGAAACTGCTAGCTGACATGTCCATTCTTTTCACAGGATTAAATCTTACTCTGCATTTCCAAGTTTGGCAGTCGGTCTTTGAGTGTTCTGTGAAGGGATATTAAGTGGCGACCGGAGGCCTGTGTGAGGCAAGGAAATTTCTTCCATCAAAAATCGGAGAGAAGGTTTCTGCGCAACTCTTTAGTGAAATTTGTATTCATCTCATAGCGTTAAATCATTCTTTGGATTAAGCAGTTTGAAATCACTGTTTCTGTGGAATCTGAGAAAGGACATTTGGAAACGCCCTTTATAATAGCCTGAAAAAGAAATGACCTCAAAGAGAAACAGAAGGAAGCTTTCTGTGACCCTGCTCTGTGTCACATGAATTCTGCTCACACAGTTAAGCTTCTCTTTTCATTGAGCTGTTTCATAACACTGTTTTTGTTTAGTCTGCGAAGGGATACTCTGGAGGACATTGAGGCTTATGGTGACAAAGGAAATATCTTCAGACAGAAACTGGAGAGAGCTTTCTGAGGATCTGCTTTGTGACGTATGCATCCCACTCCCAGAAATATACCTTTCTTCTCCTAGAGGACTTTGGAATCCCTTTTGGAGGAAAAGCTACCAAGAGATATTCGGGAGTATAACGATGACTATGGTGAAAAAGGAAATATCCGCAGACAAAAACTGGAAAGAAGATTTCTGTGAAACTGCTTTGTGTTAGATATATTTTTTCATCTCTCATAGTTAAAACTTTAATTATATTATGCAGTTTGGAAACTCCATCATGCACAGATCCGTGAAGGGACGTTCGGGAACACATTCCGGCCTACGGTGAAAGAGGAGATGTCTTCAGATAAAAACTCGAGAGAAACTTTCTGAGAAACTACTTTGTGATATATGCATTCTGCTCAGGGAATTATACCTCTTTTCTCACAAGTCAGTGTTTGAACACTGTTCCTCTGAAACCGAAAAAGTGATACTTAGCAAAGCATCGAGGACTATGGCAAAAAGTGCAATATACTGAAATAAAATCGAGGAAGAAGCATTCCAAGAATCTGCTATCTGATATGTGCATTCACTTCACAGAGTTAATGCTTACTCTATGTTGCCCAGTTTGGAAACTCTGTTTTTGAAGAATCTCTGAAGGGATATTTAGTGATGCTCGGATGCTTGCGGTGAGTGAGGAATCATCTTCTGATGAAACCTGCAGACAAACGTTCTGAGCAATGCTTTGCGATGTGTGTATTCGTCTCATAGAGTTAAACCATTCTTTGGATTCAGCAGCTTGAAATCACTGTTTTGGTGGAATCTGAGGAAGGACATTTGGGAACAATCCTTAGAATATGGAGAAAGTAATATCCAGAGGTAAATCCAGAAGGAAGCTTTCTGTGAAACTGCTCTGTGTCGTCTTAGTTACTCTCACCCAGATAAGCCTCTCTTTTCATTGAGCAGTTTTCTATCCCTGTGTATGTTTAGCTTGTGATGGGATATTTGGGAGGACTTTGAGGCTTACAGTGAAAAAGGAAATATGATCAGACCGAAACTGGAGAGAAGCTTTCCGAGGAACTGCTTTGTGACGTGTGCATTCCAGTCACAGTGTTATACTTCTTTTCCCATACATTGTCGGGGAAACGCTTTTGGAGAAACAGGTACCAAGTGATATTTGGGAGCATGTTGATGCCGATGTTATAAAGGGAAATAACCTCAGACAAAAACTGCAAAGAAGCTTTGTAGGAAACTACTCTGAGATATGTGTAATCATCTCACAAAAATAAAGCTTTCTTGACATTATGCACCTTGGAAACTGTCATGGAGGGATCGAAGGAGGGACCTTCAGGAACACATTCTGGACTATAGTGAAAAAGGAAATATCTACAGATAAAAACTGGAAAGAAGATTTCTGTGAATATGCTTTTTGATACGTTTATTTATCTCACATAGATGAAGCTTTCTTTACATTACGCAGCTTGGAAACTCCCTCGTAGATGGATCCGTGAAGGGATATTTGGGATCACATTTGGGCCTATAGAAAGCTTTCTGTGAAACTTTTCTGTGCTGTCTTAATTCCTCTCGCTCAGTTAAGCCTCTCATTTCATTGAGCAGTTTTCTAACCCTGTGCATGTTTAGCGTGTGATGGGATATTCGGGAACACTTTGAGGCTTATGATGAAAAAGGATATATGTTCAGACGAAAATTGGAGAGAAGCTTTCTGAGGAACTGCATTGTGATGCGTGAATTCCACTCACAGTGTTATACGTCTCTTCCCATACAGCGTTGGGGTAACATTTTGCAGAAACATGTGCCAAGTGATATTCGGGAGAATGTTGATGCCATTTGTGAAAAGGAAATAGCCTCAGACAAAAACTGGAAAGATTCTAGAAAACTACTCTGTGATATGCGTAATCATCTCACATAGTTAAAGTTTTCTTTGCATTACGCAGCATGGAAATTGTCATGGACGGATGTGCAGAGATCTTCGGGAGCACATCCAGGACTAGGGTGAAAAAGGAAATATCTTCAGATAAAAACTTTAAAGAAGTTTTCTGTGATTCTGCTTTTTGCTTTGTTTAGTCATCTCACATAGATGAATCTTTCTTTACATTATGCAGCTTAAAACTCCCTCGTGGATCGATCTGCGAAGGGATATTTGGGATCACATTCGGGCCTATGGTGAAATAGCAAACATAGTCATATAAAAACTGGAGAGAAGCTTTCTGAAAAACTGCTTGTTGATGTGAGCATTCTACTCAGGGATTTTTAACTTTCTTCTAATAAGGCACAGTTTGAACACTGTTATTGTAAAACCAAAAGAGTGATATTCGGAGCACATTGAAGACTATGGCAAAAAGTGAAATGTCGTCCATTAAAAATCAGAAAGAAGCCGTCGAAGAAACTGCTCTCTGACATGTCCATTCTTTTCACAGGGTTAAAGCTTACTCCATATTTCCCAGTTTGAAAATCGGTCTTTGAGGTTTCTGCGAAGGGACACTAAGTGGCGACTGGAGGCCTGTTTGAGGCAAGGAAATGTCTTCCATTGAAAATCGGAGAGAAGCTTTCTACGCAAATCTTTTGTGATGTTTGTATTCATCTCATAGCGAAAAATCATCCTTTTGATGGAGCAGTTTGAAATTACCATTTCTGTGGAATCTGAGAAAGGACATTTGGAAACGCTCTTTAGAATATCCTGAAAAAGAAATAATCTCACAGAGAAACCAAAAGGAAGCTTTCTGTGAAGCTGCTCTGTGTCACATGAGTTCTGCTCACACAGTTAAGCTTCTCTTTTCATTGAGCTATATCATAACACTGTTTTTCCTTAGTCTGCGAAGGGATACTCTGGAGGTCTTTAAGGCTTACGGTCAGAAATGAAATGTCTTCACATAGAAAGTGGAGAGAAGCTTTCTGAGGAGCTGGTTTGTGATGTGTGCATTCCACTCACAGAAATATACCTTTCTTCTCCTAGAGGATTCCGGGATCCCTTTCGGAGAAAAAGCTACCAAGATATATTCGGGAGTATAGTGACAACTATGGTGAGAAAGGAAATATCCTCACACAAAAACTGGAAAGAAGATTTCTGTGAAACAGCTTTGTGATAGATATATTTATTCATCTCGAATAGTTAAAACTTTACTTCCATTACGCAGTTTGGATACTCTGTCATGCACAGATCCTCGAAGGGACATTCGGGAGCACATTCAGGCCTACGGTGAAAGAGGAGATATCTTAGCTGCTTTGTGACATAGGCTTACCACTCACAGAAATATATCTTTCTTCTTCTAGTGGACTCTGGAATCCCTTTTGGAGAAAAAGCAACCAAGAGATATTCGGGAGATGACTACGGTGAGAAAGGAAACGTTTTCAGATAGAAACTGGAGAGAAGCTTTCTGAGGTGCTCCTTTTTTTTTTATTTATTTATTTATTTATTTATTTATTTATTTATTTATTTATTTATTATACTTTAAGTTCTAGGGTACATGTGCATAACGTGCAGGTTTGTTACA
>NW_012118443.1:1131675-1178496 GCF_000951035.1 Colobus angolensis palliatus
CTAGTGAGATGACCCCAGTACCTCAGTTCAAAATGCAGAAATCACCGGTCTTCTGTGTCCTTCGCGCTGGGAGTTGGAGACTGCAGCTGTTCCTATTCAGCCATCTTGCTCCGCCCCCCGAGGTGCTCCTTTTTGACGTGCGCATTCCACTCAGGGAAATATACCTTTCTTCTCCTAGAGGATTCCAGAATCTCTTTTGGAGAAAAAGCTACAAACAGACCTTCAGGAGTATAAGTAAGGCTATGGTGAAAAAGGAAATATCCTCAGACAAAAACTGGAAAGAAGATTTCTGTGAAACTGCTTTGTGTTAGACATATTTATTCATTTCACGTAGTTAAGACTTTAATTATATTATGCAATTTGGAAACTCCGCTATGCACAGATCCACGAAGGGCCGTTCAGGAGCACATTCAGGCCAACAGTGAAAGAGTAGATATCTTCAGGTAAAAACTGGATAGAAGCTTTCTGAGAAACTACTTTGTGATGTATGCATTCCACTCAGGGAGTTATAACTCTTTTCTCACAAGGCAGTGTTTGATCATTCTTCCTGTGAAACAGAAAAAGAGATATTTCAGAATGCATTGAGGGCTATGGCGAATGGTGAAACATACTAAAATAAAATCGATGAAGAAGTGTTCGAAGAATCTGCTCTCTGATAGGTGCATTCACTTCATAGACTTAATGCTTACTCTATGTTGCCCAGTTTCTAAACTCTGTCTTTGAAGAATCTGTGAAGGGATATTTAGTGATGCCTGGAGGCTTGTGGTGAACGAGGAAATGTCTTCTGATGAAACCTGCTGAGAACCGTTCTGAGCAACTGCTTTGCAATGTGTATATTCGTCTCGTAGAATTAAAACATTCTTTGGATTGAGCAGCTTGAAATCAGTGTTTTTGTGGAATATGATGAAGGACATTTGGGAACAATCCTTAGAATATGGAGACAGAAATATCCTCAGGTAAAATCCAGAAGGAAGCTTTCTTTGAAACTGCTTTGTGTCGATGTAATTCCTCTCACTCAGATAAGCCTCTCTTTTCATTGAGCAGTTTTCTAGCCCTGTGTATGTTTAGCGTGTGATGGGATATTTGGGAGCACTTTGAGGCTTACAGTGAAAAAAGAAGTATGTTCAGACCAAAACTGGAGAGAAGCTTTCCTAGGTACTGCTTTGTGACGTGTGCATTTCAGTCACAGTGTTATACCTCTCTTCTCATACAGTGTCAGGAAACCCTTTTCGAGAAACAGGTACCAGGTGATATTCGGGAGCATGCTGATGCTGATGGTAAAAACGGAAATAGCTTCAGACAAAAACTGAAAGGAAGCTTTCTAGGAAACTACTCAGTGGTATGTGTAATCGTCTCATATAGATAAAGCTTTCTATACATTATGCAGGCTGGAAAATGTCATGGACATATACACGAAGGGACCTTCGGTAGCACATTCAAGACCTGCTTGAAAAAGGAAATATCTTCAGATAAATCTGGTAAGAACCTTTCTCTGAATCTGCTTTTTGCTATGTTTATTCCTCTCACATAGATGAAGCCTTCTTTACATTGCACAGCTTGGAAACTCCCTCCTGGATGGATCCGCATAGGGATATTTGGGTTCACATTCGGGACTATGGTGAAAGAGGAAATATAATCAGATAAAAACTGGATGGAAGCTTTCTGAGAACCTGCTTGGTGATGTGTGCATTCCACTCAGAGAATTATAACTTTCTTCTCATCAGGCACAGTTTGAACACTGTTCCTGTAAAATCAAAAGAGTGATATTCAGAGCACATTGAAGACTATGGCAAAAAGTGAAATGTCGCCTAATAAAAAAAAAAGAAACCCTCGAAGAAACTGCATTCTGACATGTCCATTCTTTTCACAGGGTTAAAGCTTACTCTACATTTCCCAGTTTGAAAGTCCATCTTTGAGGGTTCTGAGAAGGGATTGTCAGTGGCAACCAGAGGCCTGTGTGAGGCAAGGAAATGTCTTCCATCAAAAATCGGATTGAAGCTTTCTGCGCAACTATTTTGTGATGTTTGTATTCATCTCATAGAGTTAAATCATTCCTTACATTGAGTAGTTTGAAATCACTGTTTCTGTGGAATCTGAGAAAGGACAGATTGCTTTCGAGAAAGAAGCATTCCAAGAATCTGCTCTCCGATATGTGCATTCACTTCACAGAATTTATGCTTACTCTATGTTGCCCAGTTTCAAAATTCTGTATTTGAAGAATCTGTGAAGGGATATTTAGTGACGCCCGGAGGCTTGTGGTGAGCTAGGAAATATCTTCTGATGAAATCTGCAGAGTAATTTTCTGAGCAAATGCTTTGTGATGTGTGTATTCATCTCATAGATTTAAACCACTCTTGGGATTGAGCAGATTGAAATTACTGTTTTTGTGGAATCTGAGGATGGACACTTGGAATGTTCCTTAGAACATGGAGAAAGAAATATCCCCAGGTAAAGTCCAGAAGGAAGCTTTCTGTGAAATTACTCTGTGTCATGTTAATTCTTCTCACTTAGTTAAGCCTCTCCTTGTGTTCAATAGTTTCATAACCCTCTGTATGTTTAGTGTGTGATGGGACATTCGGGGGCACTTTGAGGCTTACAATGAAAAAGGAAATATGTTCAGACCGAAACTGGAGAGAAGTTTTCTGAGGAACTGCTTTGTGACGTGTGCATTCCCTAACAGAAATATACCTTTTTTCTCCTAGAGCATTCCGGAATCCCTTTTGGAGAAAAAGCTACCAAGAGACATTCAGGAGTACAAGGACGGTTATGGTGAAAAAAGAAATATCGTCAGACAAAACTGTAGAGAAGATTTCTGTGAAACTGCTTCGTGTTAGATATATCTACTCATCTCACATAGTTCAATCCTTTCTTATATTATGCAGTTTGGAATCTCCGTCATGCATGATTCCGCGAAGGGACATTTGGAAGCACATTCAGGCCTGCGGTGAAAGAGGAGATAGTTTAAGATAAAAACTGGATAGAAGGTTTCTGAGAAACTACTTATGATGTATGCATTCCGCTCAGGGAGTTATACCTCTTTTCTTACAAGGCAGTGTTTAAACACTATTCCTGTGTAACCAAGAAAGTGATATTTTGGAGAGCACTGAGGACTATGGCAAATAGTGAAATATACTGAAATAAAATCGAGAAAGAAGCGTTCCAAGAATCTGCTCTCTGATATGTGCATTCACTTCACAGAATGTTTGCTTACTCTATGTTGTCCACTTTCGAAATTCTGTCTTTGAAGAATCTGTGAAGGGATATTTAGTGACGTCCGGAGGCTTGTGGTGAGCAAGGAAACATCTTCTGATGGAACCTGCAGAGTAACTTTCTGAGCAACTGATTTGGGATGTGTGTATTCGTCTCCTAGATTTAAACCGTTCTTTGGATTGAGCAGATTGAAATCACTGTTTTTGTGGAATCTGAGGAAAGACATTTAGGAATGATCCTTAGAACACGGAGAAAGAAATAACCACAGGTAAAATCCAGAAAGAAGCTTTCTGTGAAACTACTCTGTGTCGTCTTAATTTCTCTCGCTTAGTTAAGCCTCCCCTTACTGATTTGTTTTTCTAAGACCACCAGAGCCAGCACAAAAGAACCAACAAGTAGGCAAGGGTAGGAGCAAAACTGCAAATTTGTTTTTGGTCACCTAGCTTCAGGGAAGAAGGTGGGTAGGGAGAGGTCTGTCAGCCTCCGGCAAAGGAGGCCAAGAGAGTTGCCCTGTGGAGCTCTTGGTCGGAGTTCCTAATGCAGTCCCGACAGGAGTGGGGCGCTGGGAAGTCTGTGTGAGACACTCACTGGGAGTGGCTTTTCTAGGAGTCGGAGGGCAATAGGCGGGACATGGGCGTGTCGGGGGCATTCTGTAGGTGTGACTAGGTAAATCTTGGTCTCTTCAGATTGACGTCACCTGGAGCATGCCTGGTTGGTCTGCGCATTCCCAGGCGCTGTCTGCATTTTCGCACGCACAGCAAAAGTTGTTGATGAAGAACCCGGAAGTGCGCCATCTTGCCTCTGTTTATCTAAGCAGTCCAAGCTTTGATTGATAATAGTGATAAGCGGTGCGGTGGTCTATCTGGCTACTTCCTGCTGTTAAGGGGCGTCATTAAGTTCAGGGCCTATTGGTGGTATTTGGATGTACGGATGAAGAATAAAATAAGGCACAATATTAGTATAGGAATGAGGAATGGAAGCATTTGTTGGAATATGGGCAAAACCCAGAAGGAAGGTCCCGGCAAGGTTGGGGTATTAAGGTTCTGTATTTCAGTTTTTTATTTTATTGAGGGTTTGAATGTTAGTGGCTACTAGGCCTGACTCGCTAACATACTAGAAGCACTCTTCTCCAAGGATGAGACAAGTGCCTTCTTTTTCAGCTGTAAGCAAGTCTAGGACTCGCCTGTTTTGGGAAGGATTTGGGCTATTGAGGTATTTTGGTGCTGGAGGGAGGCCAGGCTTTCAGCTGATTCCAATAACTAGAGGGAGGAAAACAGCCCATTTTTTTAAGCGATTGGCAGGAGGGTGTAGCTGCAGTGTCAGTTTGACTAGTTCAGCCTTGCTATACAGGGTGAGGCTGGGCACTAAGGATACTGGAACACAGAGAGATTGAGATTGAGTTGTGACAGTTTGGTTAAAGTTTTTAGAAAGGGACCCCTTGCACCAGAAATAGCCTCCAATGGGGGCTGTTTGGCCTCCATTGGGCACCTGATTATGATTACCCCAGGATGAATTTTGGGTTGAATAACAAAAAGGAAGGATTGGGCTATTTGGATTTTGGTATAGTGGCGCCTAGAGTGTGAGTAAATTGTGGGATGTTTGACCAGTTGTGTTGAAGGCCATGAGCAGGGGGCTGCCACTAGAGGGGGGTCTTCTAAAGCCTCACAGAGGAAGCAATGGGAGAGATTGGTTATATTCACAGTATAGGTTAAGTTTAGCCCTTGGCAGATAAGTGTCAGCCATGAGAAGGGGTCTCTATTGTCCGGAGAGAAGTTTGACAGCCTTAATGAAGACAACTGAAAGAACTATGTACTACTGAGTGTGTTCAGCTGTCTTGTGACCAAGTTTCAGTGATGAAAAAAAATTGCCATACAGTAGGTGGACTAGCAAATGTCTGAGTGTATGAGTGAGACAGCAATATAAGTATAAAATGAGACTTCATTTTCAGTGTAGTCGCAGAGTGTCCCTTGCCACTGAAGATGTTCGATGAAGGTTAGGAGACAGGAGAACCACTGCTCTGGACTCTTGTCTGGAGGTAGATATGGGTCTGGGTTTAAGTATTGAAAGTCTGATAGGTTTATGTAGAGGATGGTGAGAAAATGAGCTAAGCGCCAGGGGTCAGGAAGCATGAGATAGTCAAGGAAGTTTTGTAAGTTTGAGGCGAGTGGGGGAAATCTGAAATGATGTCCACTGATTGTTCTTGTTGGGGGCCCTTTTTAGCTGGGAAATATGAATCCAATGCGTGTGTCCTAGGAGTTTTGCTGCTGTATGTGTAGACAGGAGGACAGTGTATGGGCCTTTCCACCTTGGCTGTAAGTCTTTCGCTTGGATATCTTTTATGTATACTTGGTCTCCGGGACTGAGGGAGAGATGGGGGTTGTAGGCGTCTGTTGGAGGAGGGTGTCCTAACTCAGCGTGTTGTCTTAGGAGTTGTCTGAGAAGAGTGAGATATGGGAGGTAGTTCATCAAAGGGGTGGGAAGGGAAGGTATTTGCTGGAGGGGTAGGGGTCGGTAGACTAATTAGAACGGACTGAGGCCTGTTGGGCTTCAAGGTGCTGCCCACAGCCGCGTCAGGGCTAAGGAAAGGAGAGTTACCCATGACTGCCGGGTTTTGACTGAGAGTTTGGTGAGCTGTTGTTTGGTGAGTCTGTTAGCCTTTTCCACCCTACCAGAAGACTGAGGCATATGAGGGATGTGGAGTTTCCAGGTGATGTGTAGGAGGGCTGCCACCTGTTGGACTACCTTAGAGATAAATGCTGGACCATTGTCGGATTGAAGAGTGACTGGGAGGCTGAACCTAGGGATAATATGTTCAGTGAGTATAGAGGCAACAATGTTAGCGGTTTCTTCTCTGGTAGGATAGGCCTCTATCCACCCTGAAAAGGTGTCCACAAGGGTTAAGAGGTATTTGAATTCTTTATGTCTTGGCATATGTGTGAAATCAATTTGCCAATCTTCACATGGTTGGTGTCCTCTGAGTTGATGGCTGGGATGGGGATTACACAATGCACCTTGAGGATTTGCCTTTAGGCAGGTAGAGCACTGCTGGTTGATTGTAAGTAAGTGTTTTTGTAGTGTCGGACAGTGGAGGAGGGGATTTAGAAAATTGTATAAGGCTTTGGGTCCTATATGTAAAGAATTATGTATGTCTGTTAGAATGGTGTGGAGTTGTGTTTCAGGAATGACTAATTTGTTATTAATATATATCCAGTCACCTGTAGTTAGTTTGGCTGTTGGATTTGGTAATAGCTTAGCCTTTTCTTCCTGAGTGTAATGAGGGGCATACTGAGGGGAGAGAAAACAGACAGAAGGAGGCTTGGGGTGGAAAATCCGGTGGCTGACTTGGCAGTGAAGTCAGTGAAATTGTTGCCAGCTGCTACCAGGTTAGATGACGTTTGGTGACCTTTACAATGTATAATGGCTACCTTGGAAGGTGCCGACAGTGCATCTAGTAGTTTGAGTATTTGGTTTTTGTTAATAATAGGGGTACTGCCGGTGGTGAAAAACTCTCTCTCTTTCCAGATGACTGAATGGGTTTGTGCAATTAGAAAAGCATATTTAGAATCTGTGTATGTGTTTACTGTTTTTCCTTTTGATAGTAGGAGTGCCTTGGTTAGTGCAGTGAGTTCTGCCTGCTGTGATGTGGTTCCTTGTGGTAGGGGTTTTGCCTCTAAAACTGTGTAGGAAGTAACTACCGCATAACCTGTCTGTCTCTTTCCTTGAGGATTGATAAAGGACCTGCCATCCACTAATAGGGTTAGTTGTGCATTCTGAAGGGGCTGGTCATGCAAGTGTAGGTGGCTGGGGGGTTGAGCCTCCAGGACCTCAGGACAAGAATGTTTAGTATGTGGTGGTTTAAGAATGTCTGGCATTAAAGTGGCTGGATTTAGAGAGGAGCAGACTTCTAAAGTAACAGTGGGGTCTTCTATGAAAAAGAGATGGAAAATTTGAAGCCAGGATGGAGTTAAGTGGCTAATACTTTTATGAGAGATGAGATCCTGAAGACGGTGTGTGGAGAGGATGGTTAGGTTACTGCCTCTAATGAGCTTTTTTGCTTCCTGGATCATGCAGCTGCCACTGCTAATGCACGCAGACGGGGTTGCTAGCCTTGTACAGTTGGGTCTAGTTGTTTGGATACATAGGCCACAGGGCGGTGGGTGCTGCCGACAGGCTGGGCTAAAAGACCAACTGCCACTTTCTGCCTTTCATCTGTAAAGAGTTGGAAGGAACACTGGAAATCAGGCAGTGATAGAGTGGGTTGTGAGAGAAGGCAAGCTTTTAAGCGGGTGAAATGAGTCGAGATTAACTTGGGGTTGGACAAAGGCCCATGTGGGGTTTCTTTAACTGTGGCGTATAAAGGTTTGGCTACGATTCCAAAATTGGGGATCCAATGTCTGAAGATGCCTATTAGACCTAGGAAGGATTGAATTTATTTTGCATTTTGAGGGGGAAGAAGGTTATGTATTAGGGCCATGTGGTCGGTAGTTAGTGACCAGGTTGTTGGGGTGATTTCAATTCCTAAGTATATGATGGTTTGGCAAGAAATTTGGGCCTTGTGTTTATATACTCTATAACCTAATGAGCCTAAATGGTTGAGGAGAGCTGCAGTGTCTAGGAGAGAGTCTTGTTTGGTAGGGCTACAGATGAGGAGATCATCTACATACTGCAGAACTTTGCTATTAGTGAGAGGGCAGGAGGCAAGGTCTTTTGCTAAGGCCTGACCAAAGAAATGGGGGCTGTCCCGGAACCCTTGTGGGAGGATTGTCCATGTCAGTTGATTGGAGATATGTGTGTCTGGGTCTTCCCATGTGAAGGCAAAAAGGAACTGGCAGTCTGTGTGTAGGGGTATGGTAAAGAAAGCATCCTTAAGATCTAGCACAGTAAAATAAGTAGAATTGGTGGAGATATGGGACAGAAGGGGGTAAGGGTTGGGAACTACATGGTGTGTTGGAGGGATAGCCTCATTGACTAGCCGAAGATCCTGTACTAAACTATACGTTCCGTCTGCCTTCTTAACTGGAAGTATTGGAGTGTTACAGGGGGAATGTGTGTGGACAAGAATATGTTGGCTAAGTAGTCACGTGATAATTGGCTTTAAACCTTGTAGATGTGTTGGAGAGAGAGAGAATAGGGGGCGGTTTGGGAAATGAGTGGGATCTTTGAGCTTGAGAAGAACTGGTGGGTGGTGGGCAGCTATGACCGGGGTGGAAGTGTCCCACACTTGAGCACACTTGAGGGTGTACAGAAATAGGAAGATGGGGGGTGAGGGCGACATAGGAGGAGCGTGTGCGCCTGCAAAAAGCATGAGCAAAAGGTCGTGAGGGGGTTGAAGGGGAGTGGATGGGTTGGTGGGATTGTATATGGAGGCCTTTAAGGTGCTCACGATGTCTCGGCCTAGTAAAGGGGTAGGGCATGGGGGAATAATGAGGTACGAGTGCACAAGTAGTTGTTGGTCAGGCAGCAATTAAGGAGTGGAGTTTTTCGTGGAGTGGATGGCTTTCCGTTTACTCCTACTACAGAGATATTGGATGGAAGGCTAGGTCCAGAGAAGGACGGCAAAACAGAATAGGTAGCCCCGCTATCTATTAAAAAATTAATTGTCTTAGCCACTACGAGGAGAGTTACCCATGGCTCGGCGAGGGTTATGGGGGTCCCCAAGTCTCAGCACCTTCAGTTGTCTTCGTCCAGATGTAGGAGCTGGAAGGAGCTCCCAGGATCCTGGGAAAGGGAGTCACGTGGAGACGCGGCACCTTTTCTCAGGGTGGGGCAATCAGACTTCCAGTGTCCTCCCTGCTGGCAAGCAGGGCAGGGGGTTGCTGGTGGACGAGGGTTAGGACATTCACTGGCCCAATGTCCTGATGCCTTGCACTTATAGCAAGGCTGCGTTGGGGCTCGGGGACCTGGTGGACACCTGTTGGCATAGTGTCCTGCCTTGCCGCACTTATAGCAGGCTCCTTTTGTAGCCTTGGAGTCTGCGGGGTGTGTGTTCTCTGGCCTGGGGTTACGACTGGGCTGTAAAGATGCTACTAGAAGCTGTGCTTTCTGTTTAAGGTGAGCCTTTCACTGTGCTTCAGCCGTCTCCCCTCTAGAGTTATAGACCTTAAAGGCTAATTTAACCACGTCTTGTATTGGTGCCTGCGGACCATTCTCTACCTTTTGAAGTTTTTTACAAATGTCAGGAGCTGATTGAGAAATGAAATAAGACGCCAAAATGGTGGCCCCCGTGGGGGAGGCCGGATCTAACCGGGTATATTGGGTTAGAACCTCAGTCAGCCTATTTAAGAATGCGGCTGGATTTTCTTCTGGATTTTGAACAATTTCTTTTAATTTTTTAAAATTTACAGTTTGGTTTGAGGCTGCTTGCATACCAGCCAACAAACACTGGACCATTATGTCTCACCTACGGCGCCCAGGCTGGCCTGCTTGGTAGTTCCAGTCTGGGTCGGCCGAGGGGACTGCTTGCTCCCTTAGTGGGATGGTGGCATCAGTTAAATGTAGTTGGGTGGCGTGCTGCCTGGCGGCCACTAGGATACACCCTTGCTTCTCAGGCTTTAGGGTGGAGGTTAGGATAACCTGGAGGTCATGCCAAGTTAAGTCATAGGCCTGACAAATGTATCTAAAGTCCTTTATGTATATGGTAGGATTAGCTGAGAAATCACCTAAACACTTCTCAATTTTGGAAAGGTCGGCCAGTCAAAAAGGGACATGTACTCTGACTACCCCCTCTGCCGCAGCTACCTCTCACAAAGGTGCTAACACTGTAGGAGGGTGTGGGGCAGGAGTGAAGGCATCAGCAGGGCACTTAGAGCAGGTGTGGGCAGAGACAGGAGACTCGAGACAGCCAGTTGGAGGCCCCGAAGGATGCACGGGACCGAGTGGATTACTAGTAGATAAGGAAGAGGAAGGAGGAGTCTGGACGGAGGGAGGAGGAGAAGTGTAGTGCAGAAGTGAGGAAGCCCTAGGTCCTCCGGCTGAACAGAAAGGAATGAAGACTCCTCTTTTTCGGGTTCCTGTGAGCTGGTGTCCATGGCTAGCATAACTTGGGCCAAAGAGCACCAGCTACACAGGTCGGGACGAGAGCGTAAGGCACAAAAGCCTTGTATGTAAGTAATTTCGGACCACTTGCCTAGCCGCTGGCAGAAATTGCTGAGGTCGGTCAGAACATTGTGGTCTAGGGTGCCCTCTGGTGGCCACGGACACTGATTGTCTAGTTTGTATCAGGGCCACACCACAGTGGAAAGGAAAATTAACTGCTTCTTCCTAAGGTCTTGTTCAAGCTGTAAGGTTTTTTAATTGGCTAGGAGGCACACTAAGGGGGTGCTCTTTGGAAATTTGGATGGGGGTTTCCCGTTTGTTTCCTCATTACTTACACAATGGACACAATGGAAATGGAAGTGGATCTCTGCCTGGCTTCAAATCGTCCTTTGGAACCAGCAGAGACAGACTGGAAGCTCTTGGAGCCAAGGTGGAGATTACCTTCAGGCAGACGTCTCCGCCCTGAATGGGTCTCCCGAGCCACATGGTGGCTGTGGTGGCTCAAAAGTGGGCCTCGGACCTGCATAGGATTTTGGCCATGGGAGGTAAAGAGGAGACAAGGGCACTTACCCCAGAGAGGCCGTGAGAGTGAGGGAAATGGGTCTCAGGTCCTGGTCCATCCGTGGCGTGGAAGGAGAAGGAGGAGAATCCCTGGACCTTGGGGTCCCTGAAGAGGGGTCTCCTCCCGGTTTCGACACCAACTGATTTATTTTTCTAAGACCACCAGAGCGAGCACAAAAGAACCAGCGAGTAGGCAAGGGTAGGAGCAAAACTGCAAATTTATTTTTGGTCACCTAGCTTCAGGGGAAGAAGGTGGGTAGGCAAGGGTAGGAGCAAAACTGCAAATTTATTTTTGGTCACCTAGCTTCAGGGAAGAATGTGGGTAGGAAAAGGTCTGCCAGCCTCTGGCAAAGGAGGTCAAGAGAGTCACCCCATGGAGCTCTCAGAAAGAGATCCTAATACAGTCCCGACAGGAGTGGGGGACTGGGAAGTCCACGTGAGATGCTCACCGGGAGCAGTTTTTCTAGGAGAAGGAGGGGAATAGGCGGGGCACGGGTATGTCTGGGGTGTTCTGTAGGTGCGACCAGGTAAATCTTGGTCTCTTCGAATTGACCTCACCTGGAGCATGCCTGGTTGGTCTGCACCTTCCGGGGTGCCGGTTGCATATTCGCTCGCGCGCGAAAAGTTGGAGATGAAGAACCTGGAAGGGCACAATCTTGCCTCCGTTTATCCAAACATTTATGTTGAGTAGTTTTATAACCCTGTGTATGTATAGCATGTGATGGGACATTCGGGAGCACTTTGAGGCTTACGGTGAAAAACGAAATATGTTCAGACCGAAACTGGAGAGAAGCTTTCCGAGGAACTGCTTTGTGACGTGTGTATTCCGCTCACAATGTTATACCTCTCTTCTCATACAGCATCAGGAAAACCCTTTTGGAGAAACAGGTAGCAGGTGATATTCGGGAGCATGTTGACGCCGATGATGAAAAGGGAAATAGCCTCAGACAAAACCTGGGAAGAAGCTTTATAGGAAACTACTCTGTGATATGTGTAATCATCTCACTGAGATAAAGGTTTCCTTATATTACACAGCTTGAAAACTGTCATGGATGAATCCACGAAGGGATTTTCAGAAGCACACTCATGACTATGGTGAAAAAGGAAATTTCTTCAGATAAAAACTGGAAATAAGCTTTCTGTGAATCTGCTTTTCTCTACGTTTATTCTTCTCACATAGATGGAGCTTTCTTTACATTACGCAGCTTGAAAACTCCCTCGTGGATGAATCCACGAAGGGATATTTGGGATCTCATTAGGGCCGATGGTCAAATAGGAAATATAGTGAGATAAAAACTGGAGAGAAGCTTTCTGAGAAACTGCTTGGTGTTGTGAGCATTCTACTCAGGGAGTTTTTATGTTCTCCTCATAAGGCACAGTTTGAATACTGTTCCTGTAAAACCAAAAGAGTGATATTCAGAGCCGATTGAAAAGTATGGCAAAAAGTGAAATGTCATTCAATAAAAACAGAAAGAAGCACTCGAAGAAATTGCTCTCTGACATGCCCATTCTTTTCACAGGGTTAAAGCTTACTCTATATTTCCCAGTTTGAAAGTCGGCCTCTGGGGGCTCTGCGAAGGGATAGTAAGTGGCAACTAGAGACCTGTGTCAAGCAAGGAAATGTCTCCCATCGAAAATTGGAGAGAAGCTACTGGTGTATCTCTTATGAGATGTTTGTATTCATATCAAAGAGTTAAATCGTTCTTTGGATTGAGCAGTTTGAAATCACTGTTTCTGTGGAATCTGAGAAAGGACATTTGAAGACGCTCTTTACAATACCCTGAAAAAGAAATAGCCTCAGAGAGAAACCAGAAGGAAGCTTTCTGTGAATGTGCTCTGTGTCACATGAGTTCCACTCACACAGTTAAGCTTCTCTTTTCATTGAGCAGTATCATAACATTGTTTTTCTTTAGACTGCAAAGGGATATTCAGGAGCGATTTGAAGGTTATGGTGAGAAAGGAAACATCATAAGATAGAAACTGGAGAGAAGCTTTCTGAGGAGCTGCTTTGTGCGTGTGCATTCCACTCACAGATGCATATCTTTCTTCTCCTGGAGGATTCCGAAAATCCTTTTAGAGAAAAAGTTACCTAGAGACATTTTAGAGTATTGGGTCGGCTATGGTGAAAAAGGAAATATCCTCAGACAAAACTGGAAAGAAGATTTCTGTGAAACTGCTTCATGTTAGATATATCTATTAATCTCACATAGTTGAAACCCTTCTTATATTACGCAGTTTGGAAACTCCGTCATGCACGAATCCACATAGGGACATTCGGGAGGACATTCAAGCGAAGGTGAAAGACGAGATATCTTCAGATAAAAACTGGATAGAAGCTTTCTGAGAAACTACTTGTGATGAATGCATTCCGCTCAGTGAGTTATACCTCTTTTCTCACAAGGCAGTGTTTAAACTCTGTTTCTGTGTAACCAAAAAAGTGATATTTCGGTGTGCACTGAGGACTATGGCAAATAGTGAAATACACTGAAATAAAATCGAGAAAGAAGCGTTCCATGAATCTGCTCTCTGATATGTACATTCACTTTACAGAATTTATGCTTTCTCTATGTTGCCCAGTATTGAAATTCTGTCTTTGAAGAATCTGTGAAGGGATATTTGCTAATGCCTGGAGCTTTGTGGTGAGCAAGTGAACATCTTCTGATAAAACCTGCAGAGTAACTTTCTGAGCAACTGCTTTGTGATGTGCGTATTCGTCTCGTAGATTAAACCATTCTTTGGATTGTGCAGATTTAAATCACTGTTTTTGTGCAATCTCAGGAGGGACATTTGGGAACGATCCTTAGAACACGGAGAAAGAAATATCCTCAGGTAAAATCCAGAAGGAAGTTTTCTGTGAAACTACACTGTGTCATCTTAATTCCTCTTGCTTAGTTAAGCCTGTCCTTATGTTGAGTAGTTTTATAACCCTGACTATGTTTAGCGTGTGATGGGACATTCGGGAATACTTTGAGGCTTACGGTGCAAAAGAAAATATGATGAGACCGAAACTGGAGAGAAGCTTTCTGAGGAACTGCTTTGTGACGTGTGCATTCCACTCACAGTGTTATACATCTCTTCTCATACAGAGGCAGGGAAACCCTTTTGGAGAAACAAGCACTAAGTGATATTCAGGAATGTCTTGATGCCGATGATGGAAAGGGAAATAGCCTCAGACAAAACCCGTAAAGAAGCTATCTAGGAAACTATTCTGTGATATGTGTAATCATCTCACATAGATAAAGGTTTCCTTACATTACACAGCTTGAAAACTGTCATGGACGGATCCAGGAAGAGATTTTCGGGAGCACACTCAGGACTGTGGTGAAAAAGGTAATATCTTCAGATAAAAACAGGAAAGAAGCTATCTGTGAATCTGCTATTCTCTATGTTTATTCTTCTCACATAGATGATGCTTTCTTTACATTACGCAGCTTGGAAACTCCCTCGTGGATGGATCCATGAAGGGATATTTGGGATCACATTCGGGCCTATGGTCAAATAGCAAGCAGAGTCAGATAAAAACTGGAGAGAAGCTTTCTGAGAAACTGCTTGGTGATGTGTGCATTCCACTCAGGGAGTTTTAATGTTCTTCTTATGAGGCACAATTTGAACACTGTTCCTGTAAACCCAAAAAAGAGATATTTGGAGCACATTGAAGACTGGCAAAAAGTGAAATGTCATCCAATAAAAAACAGAAAGAAGCGCTCGAAGAAACTGCTCTCTGACACGCCCATTTTTTTCACACTGTTAAAGCTTCCTCTACATTTCCCAGTTTGAAAGTCGGCCTCTGAGCGTTCTGCGAAGGGATAGTAAGTGGCAACCGGAGGCCTAAATGTCTCCCATTGAAAATTGGAGAGAAGCATTCTGCGTATCTCTTTTGTGCTGTTGGTAGTCATCTCAAAGACTTAAATCATTCTTTGGATTCAGCAGTTTGAAATCACTGTTTCTGTGGAATCTGAGAAAGGACATTTGGAGATGCTCTTTAGAATATGCTGCAAAAGAAATAACCTCAGAGAAAAACCAGAAGGAAGCTTTCAGTGAACCTGCTCTGTGTCATGTGAATTCCGCTTCCATAGTTAAGCTTCCCTTTTCATTGAGCAGTATCATATAACTATTTTGTTTAGACTGTGAAGGGATATTCAGGAGTGATGTGACGGTTATGGTGAGAAAGGAAACGTCTTCAGATAGAAACTGCAGAGAAGCTTTCTGAGGAGCTGTTTTGTGACATATGCATTCCACTCACAGAAATATATCTTTCTTTTCCTAGATGATTCCGGAAACCCTTTTGGAGAAAAAGATACCAAGAAACATTCGGGAGTATAGGGACAGCTATGGTGAAAAAGGAAATATCCTCAGACAAAAACTGGACAGAAGATTTCCGTGAAACTGCTTCATTTTAGAGATATCTATTCATTTTGCAAAATTCAAACCTTTCTTATATTACACAGTTTGGAAACTCCATCATGCATGAATCTGCGAAGGGACATTGGGGAGCACATTCAGGCCTATGGTGAAAGAGCAGATATCTTCAGATAAAAATTGGATGGAAGCTTTCTGAGAAATTAATTGTGATGTATGCCTTCCACTCAGGGAGTTATACCTCTATTCTCACAAGGCAGTTTTTAAACACTGTACCTGTTAAACCAAAACAGCGATATTTCGGAGCACACTGAGGACTATGGCGAATAGTGAAATATACTGAAATAAATTCGAGAAAGAAGCATTCCAACAATCTGCTCTCTGATATGTGCATTCGATTCACAGAACTTATGCTTACTCTATGTTGCTCAGTTCCAAAACTCTGTCTTAGAAGAATCTGTGAAGGAATATTTAGTGATGCCCAGAGTTTGTGGTGAGCAAGGAAACTTCTTCCGATGAAACCTGCAGAGTAACTTTCTGAGCAACTGCTTTGTGATGTGTGTATTCGTCTCCTAGATTTAAACCATTCTTGGATTGAGGAAATTGAAATCACTGTTTTTGTGGAATCTCAGGAAGGATGTTTGGGAACGATCCTTAGAAAATGGAGAAAGAAATATCCTCAGGTAAAATCCAGAAGGAAGCTCTCTGTGAAACTGCTCTGTGTCATCTTAATTCTCTCACTCTGATAAGTCTCTCTTTACATTGAACAGTTTTCTAGCCCTGTGTAGGTTTAGCATGTGATGGGATATTCGGGAGCACTTTGAGGCTAAAGGTGGAAAGGGAAATATGTTCAGACCGAAACTGGAGAGAAGCTTTCCGAGGAACTGCTTTGTGACATGTGCATTCCAGTCACAGTGTTATACCTCTCTTCTCATACAGTGTCGGAAAAACCCTTTTGGAGAAACAGGTACCAAGTGATATTCGAGAGCATGTTGATGCCGATGGTGAAAAGGGAAATAGGGTCAGACAAAAACTGGAAAGAAGCTTTCTAGGAAACTACTCTGTGATATTTGTTATCATCTCACGTAGATAAAGCTTTCTTTACATTATGCATCTTGGAAACTGTCATGGACGGATCCACGAAGGGACCTTCAGGAGCACATTCTGGACTATGGTGAAAAAGGAAATATCTTCAGATGAAAACTGGAAAGAAGCTTTCTGTGAATCTGCTTTTTGCTATGTTTATTCTTCTCACATAAATGAAGCTTTCTTTACATTATGCAGCTTGGAAACTCCCTTGTGGATGGATCCGTGAAGGGATATTTGGGATGTCATTAAGGCCTATGGTGAAAGGGGAAATATAGTCAGATAAAAACTGGAGAGAAGCTTTCTGAGAAACTGCTTGGTGATGTGTGCATTCCACCCAGGCAGTTATAACTTTCTTCTCATAAGGCACAGTTTGAACACTGTTGCTGTAAAACCAAAAGAGTGATATTCGGAACACATTGAAGGCTATGGCAAAAAGTGAAATGTCATCCAATAAAAAACAGAGAAGCACTCAGAAAAACTGCTCTGTGACAGTTCCATACTTTTCACTATGTTAAAACTTACTCTGCATCTCCCAGTTTGAAAGGCTGCCTTTGAGGGTTCTGCAAAGGGATAGTAAGTGGTGACCGGAGGCCTGTGTGAGGCAAGGAAATGTCTTTCATCGAAAATCGGAGAGAAGCTTTCTGTGCAACTCTTTTGTGATGTTTGTATTCATCTCACAGCGGTATATGATTCTTTGCATTGAGCAGTTTGAAATCACTGTTTCTGTGGAATCTGAGAAAGGACATCTGGAAACGCTCTTTAGAATATCCTGAAAAAGGAGTAACCTCGGAGAAAAACTAAAAGGAAGCTTTCTGTGAAGCTGCTCTGTGTCATGAGAATTCTGCTCACACAGTTAAGCTTCACTTTTCATAGAGCAGTATCATAACACTGTTTTTGTTTAGTCTGCAAAGGGATATTCTGGAACCCTTTGAGGCTTACGGTGAGAAAGTAAATGTCTTTAAATAGAAACTGGATAGAAGCTTTTTGGGGAATTGCTTTGTGACATGTGCGTTCCACTAACATTAATATACCTTTCTTCTCATATAGGATTCCGGAATCTCTTTTGGAGCAAAAGCTACCAAGAGACATTCGTGAGTATAGGGAGGGCCATGGTGAAAAATGAAATATCCTCAGAGAAATACTGGAAAGAAGATTTCTGTGAAACTGCTTTGTGTTAGATATATTTATTCATCTTGTATAGCTAAAACTTTTCTTACATTACGCAGTTTGAAAACTCTGTCATGCACGGATCCGAGAAGGGACAATCAGGAGCGCATTCAGGCCTACGGTGAAAGAGGAGATGTCTTCAGAGAAAAACTGGATAGAAGCTTTCTCAGAAACTACTTTCTGATGGGTGCATTCCACTCAGGGAGTTATACCTCTTTTCTCACAAGGTAGTGTTTGAACACTGTTCCTGTGAAACTGAAAAAGTGATATTTCAGAACGCATTGTAGACTATGGCGAATAGTGAATTATACTGGAATAAAATCGAGAAAGAAGCATTCCAAGAAACTGCTCTCTGATATATGCATTCACTTCACAGATTTAATGCTTATGCTATTTTGTCCACTTTGGAAACTCTGTCTTTCAAGAATCTGTGAAGGGATATTTAGTGATGCTCGGAGGCTTGTGGTGAGCGAGGAAACGTCTTCTAATGAAACCTGTAGAGAAACGTTCTGAGCAACTGCTTTGCGATGTGTGTATTTGTCTCATAGAGTTAAACCATTCTTTGGATTGAGCAGCTTGAAATCACTGTTTTTGTGGAATCTGAGGAAGGATATTTGGGAATGATCCTTAGAATATGGAGAAAGAAATATCCTCAGGTAAAATCCAGAAGGAAGCTTTCTGTGAAACTGCTCTGTGTCGTCTTAATTCCTAACACTCAGATAAGCCTCTCTTTTAATTGAGCAGTTTTTTAGCCCTGTGTATATTTAGCTTGTGAGGGGATATTCAGGGGAACTTTGAGGCTTATGGTGAAAAAGGAAATGTGTTCAGACCGAAAGTGGAGAGAAGCTTTCCGAGGAAATGCTTCATGACGTGTGCATTCCAGTCAGTGTTATAACTCTCTTCTTATACAGCATCGAGGAAACCCTTGTGGAGAAACAGATACCAAGTGATATTTGGTAGCATGTTGATGCCGATGGTGAAAACGGAAATAGCCTCAGGCAACAACTGGAAAGAAGCTTTCTAGGAAACTACTCTGGTTATGTGTAATCATCTCACATAGATAAAGGTTTCTTTACATTACACAGCTTGGAAACAGTCATGGACGGATCCGCGAAGGGAACTTCGGGAGCACATTCTGGACTCTGGTGAAAAAGGAAATATCTTCCGATAAAAACAGGAAAGAAGCTTTCTGTGAATCTGCTTTTTGCTATGTTTATTTATCTCACACAGATGAAGCTTTCTTTACATTACACAGCTTGGAAACTCCCTCGTGGATAAATCCGTGAAGGGATATTTGGGATTATATTCGGGCCTATGGTGAAATAGTAAATATAGTCAGATAAAAACTGGAGAGAAGCTTTATGAGAAACTGCTTGGGGATGTGCGCATTCCATTCAGGGAGTTATAACTTTCTTCTCATAAGGCACAATTTGAACACTGTTCCTGTGAAAGCAAAAGAGTGATATTCGGAGCACATTGAAGACTATGGCAAAAAGTGAAATGTCGTCCAATAAAAAACAGAAAGAAGCACTCAAAGAACCTGCTCTCTGACATGTCCAATCTTTTCATAGGGTTAAACCTTACTCTACATTTCCCAGTTTGAAAGTCGGTATTTGAGGGTTCTGCGAAGGGATAGTAATTGGAGACCAGAGGCCTCTGTGAGGCAAGGAAAATCTTCCATCGAAAATCAGAGAGAAGCTTTCTGCGCAACTCTTTTGTGATGTTTGTATTCATCTCATAAAGTTAAATCATTCTTTGGATTGAGCAGTTGGAAATCACTGTTCAAGTGGAATCTGAGAAAGGACATTTGGAAACGCTCTTTAGAATATCCTGAAAAATAAATAACCACAGAGAGAAACCAGAAGGAAGCTTTCTGTGAAACCGCTCTGTGTCATGTGAATTCTAATCACACAGTTAAGCTTCTCTTTTCATTGAGCTGTATCATAACACTGTTTTTGTTTAGTATGTGAAGGGATATTCAGGAGGACTTTGAGGCTTATGTTGAGAAAGGAAACGTCTTCAGATAGAAACTGGAGAGAAGCATTTTGAGGAGCTGTTTTGTGACGTGTGCATTCCACTCACAGAAATATACCTTTCTTCTCCTAGAGGATTCCGGAGTTCCTTTTGGAGAGAAAGCTACCAAGAGATATTCGGGAGACGACTATGGTGAAAAAGGAAATAACCTCAGATAAAAACTGGAAAGAAGATTTCTGTGAAACTGCTTTGTGTTAGATATATTTATTCATCTCGCATAGTTAAAACTTTAAATATATTACGCTGTTTGGAAACTCTGTCATGCACAATTCCACAAAGGGACATTCGAGAGCACATTGAGGCCTATGGGGAAAGAGGAGATATCTTCAGATAAAAACTGAATAGAAGCTTTCTCAGAAACTACATTGTGATGTATACATTCCACTGTCGGAGTTATACCTCTTTTCTCACAAGGCAGTGTTTGAACACTGTTCCTGTGAAATTGAAAAAGTGATATTTCAGAACGCATTGAGGGCTACGGCAAACAGTGAAATGTATTGAAATAAAATCGAGGAAGCAGCGTCCAAGAATCTGCTCTCTGATGGGTGCATTCATTTCACAGGGTTAAGGCTTACTCAATGTTTCCCAGTTTGGAAACTCTGTCTTTAAATAATCTGTGAAGGGATATTTAATGACAGGTGGAGGCTTGTGGTGAGTGAGGAAACGTCTTCCGATGAAACCTGCAGTGAAGCATTATGAGCAACTGCTTTGTGATGTGTGTATTCGTCTCATACAGTTAAATCATTCTTTGGATTGAGGAGCTTGAAATCACTATTTTTGTGGAATCTGAAGAAGGACATTTGGGAACGATCCATAGAATATGGAGAAGGAAATATCCTCAGGTAAAATCCAGAAGGAAGCTTTCTGTGTAACTACTCTGTGAGGTCTTAACACTCAGATGTGCCTCTGTTTCCATTGAGCAGGTTTCTAGCCCTGTGTATGTTTAGTGTGTGATGGGATATTCGAGAGCACTTTGAGGCTACTGGTGAAAAAAAAATATATGTTCAGACCGAAACTGGAGAAAAGCTTTCCGAGGAACTGCTTTGTGACGTGTGCATTCCAGTCACAGTGTTATACCTCTCTTCTCATACAATGTCAGCGAAACCCTTTTGGAGAAACAGGAACGAAGTGATATTCAGGAGCATGTTGATGCTGATGGTGAAAAGGAAATAGCCTCAGACAAAACCTGGAAAGAAGCATTCTAGGAAACTACTGTGTGATATGTGTAATCACCTCACATATATAAAGCTTTCTTGCATTACGAAGCTTGGAAAATGTCATGTACTGAACCACGAAGGGACCTTCGGGAACACCTTCTGGACTATGGTGAAAATGGAAATATCTTCAGATAAAAACAGGAAAGAAGCTTTCTGTGAATCTGCTTTTTGCTATGTTTACTTATCTCACATAGATGAAGCTTTCTTTACATTACACAGCTTGGAAACTCCCTCATGGAGGGATCCGCAAAGGGATGTGTGGGATCACATTCCTTCCTATGGTGAAATAGGAAATATAGTCAAATAAAAACTGGAAGGAAGGTTTCTGAGAAACTGCTTGATGATTTGTGCATTCCACTCAGGGAAGTATAACTTCGTTCTGATAAGGCACAGTTTGAACACTGTTTCTGTTAAACCAAAAGAGTGATATTCAGAGCACATTGAAGACTATGGAAAAAAGTGAAATGTCGTTCAATAAAAAACAGAAAAAAGCACTCGAAGAAACTGCTCTCTGCCATGTACATTCTTTTCACAGGGTTAAAGCTTTCTCTACATTTCCCACTTTGAAAGTCGGTCTCTAAGTGTTCTGCGAAGGGATACTAAGGGGTGACCAGAGGCCTGTGTGAGGCAAAAAAAAAAACGTCTTCCATCGAAAATAAGAGAGGAGCTTTATGGGCAACTCTTTTGTGATGTTTTTTGTCATCTCATAGAGTTAAACCATTCTTTGGATTGAGCAGTTTGAAATCACTGTTTCTGTGGAATGTGAGAAAGGACATTCGGAAATGATCTTTAGAATATCCTGAAAAAGAAGTAACCTTAGAGAGAAAACAGAAGGAAGCTTTCTTTGAAACTGCTCTGTGTCATGTGAATTCCGCTCATACAGTTAAGCTTCTCTTTTCGTTGAGCTGTACCATAACACTGTTTTTGTTTAGTCTGCGAAGGGATATACTGGAGGGCTTTGAGGCTTACAGTGAGAAAGGAAACGTCTTCAGATAGAAACGGGAGAAGCTTATTGAGGAGCTGCTTTGTGACGTGTGCATTCCACTCACAGAAACATACCTTTCTTCTCCTAGAGGATTCCGGAATCCCTTTTGGAGAAGGAGCTACCAAGAGATATTCAGGAGTATAGCAACGACTATGGTGAAAAAGGATATATCCTCAGACAAAACTGGAAAGAAGATTTCTGTGAAACTGCTTTGTGTTAAATATATTTATTTGTCTCGCATAGTTAAAACATTAATTATATTACGCAGTTTGGAAAATCCGTGATGCACAGATCCACGAAGAGAATTTCAGGAGCACATTCAGGCTTATGGTGAAAGAGGAGATATCTTCAGAGAACAACTGGATGGAAGTTTTCTGAGAAACTACTTTGTGATGCATGCATTCCACTCAGGGAGGGATACCTCTTTTCTCACAAGGCAGTGTTGGAACACTGTTCCTGTGAAACCGAAAAAGTGGTATTTCGGAACGCATTGAGGACTATGGCGAATAGTAAAATATACTGAAATAAAATCGAGTAAGAAGCGTTCCAAGAATCTGCTCTCTGATATGTGCATTCACTTCACAGAGTTAATGCTTACTCTATGTTGCGAGTTTTGAAACTCTGTCTTTGAAGAATTTGTGAAGGAATATTTACTGACGCCCGGAGGCTTGTGATGAGTGAGGAAACGTCTTCTGATGAAACGAGCAGAGAAACGTTCTGAGCAACTGCTTGGTGATGTGTGTATTCGTCTCATGGAGAAGCTTTCTGAGGAGCTGCTTTGTGACGTGTACATTCCACTCACAGAAATATACCTTTCTTCTCCTAGGGCATTCCGGAATCCCTTTTGGAGGAAAATCTACCAAGAGATATTTGGGAGTATCGCGACTACTATGGTGAAAAAGGACATATCCTCAGACAAAAAATGGAAAGAAGATTTCTGTGAAATATTTCTGTGAAATATTTTTTCATCTCGCTTTGTTAAAATTTTAATTATATTACGCAGTTTGGAAATCTGTCACACAGAGATCCGCGAAGGGACATTCGGGTGCACATTCAGACCAACGGTGAAAGAGGAGATATATTCAGATAAAAAATGGATAGAAGCTTTCTCAGAAACTACTTTGTGATGGATGCATTATACTCAGGGAGTTATACTATTTTCTCACAAGGCAGTATTGGAACATTGTTCCTGTGAAACAGAAAAAGAGATATTTCAGAATGCATTGAGGACTATGGCGAATAGTGAAATATACTGAAATAAAATCGAGGAAGAAGCGTTCCAAGAATCTGCTCTCTGATATGTGCATTCACCACACAGAGTTAATGCTTACTCTATGTTGCCCAGTTTCGAAAGTCTGTCTTTCAAGAATCTGTGAAGGGATATTTTTTGACGCCTGGAGGCTTGTTGTGAGCGAGGAAACATCGTCCGATGAAACCTGCAGAGAAACGTTCTGAGTAACTGCTTGGCGATGTGTGTATTAATCTCCTAGAGTTAAACCATTCTTTGGATTCAGCAGTTTGAAATCACTGTTTTTGTGAAAACTGAGAAAGGACATTTGGGAACGATCCTTAGAATATGGAGAAGGAAATATCCTCAGGTAAAATCCAGAAGGAAGCTTTCTCTGAAACTGATCTGTATCGTCTTAATTCCTCTCTATCAGATAAGCCTCTCTTTTCACTGAGCAGTTTTCTAGCACTGTGTATGTTTAGCATGTGATGGGATATTCGGGAGCACTTTGGGGCTAACAGTGAAAAAGGAAATATGTTCAGAATGAAACTGGGAGTAGCTTTCTCAGGAACTCCTTTGTGACGTGTGCATTCCAGTCACAGTTTTATACTTCTCTTCTCATACAGTGTCAGAGAAACCCTGTTGGAGGAACAGGTACCACATTATATTCGGGAGCATGTGTGATGCCGATGGTGAAAAGGGAAATAGCCTCAGAGAAAAACTGGAAAGAAGATTTCTCAGAAACTACTCTGTGATATGTGTAATCATCTCACATAGAAAAAGCCTTCTTTACATTACGCAGCTTGGAAACTGTCATGGACTGATCCATGAAGGGACTTATGGGAGCTCTTTCTGGACTGTGGAATAACCTCAGAGGGAAACCAGAAGGAAGCTTTCTGTGAAACTGTGTGACGTGAATTTCGCTCACACAGTTAAACTTCTCTTTTCATTGAGCTGTATCATAACACTGTTTCTGTTTAGTCTGTGAAGGAATATTCTCGAGGGCTTTGAGGCTTATGGTGAGAAAGGAAACCTCTTTAGATGGAAACTGGAGAGAAGCTTTTTGAGGAGCTGCTTTGTAACATGTGCATTCCACTCACAGAAATATACCTTTCTTCTCATAGAGGATTCTGGAATCCCTTTTGGAGGAAAAGCTACCAAGAGATATTCGGGAGTATGGGGAGGGCTATGGTGAAAAAGGAAATATCCTCAGAGAAAAACTGGAAAGAAGATTAATGTGAAACTGCTTTGTGTTAGATATATTTATTCATCTCGCATAGTTTAAACTTTTCTTATATTAAGCAGTTTGGAAACTCCGTCATGCACAGATCTGCGAAGGGACATTTGGGAGCACCTCAGGCCTATGGTGAAAGAGGAGATATCTTCAGAAAAAACCGGTAGAGAAGCTTTCCATGAAACTACTTTGTGATGTATGCATTCCACTCAGGGAGTTATGCCTCCTTTTACACAAAGCAGTGTTTGAACACTGTACCTGTGAAACCGAAAAAGTGATATTTTTGGTTCATATGAGGACTATGATGAATAGTGAAATATACTGAAATATTATCAAGGAAGAAGCATTCCAAGAATCTGCCCTCTGATATGTGCATTCATTTCCCAGTGTTAATACTTACTCAATGTTGTTCATTTTGGAAACTCTGTCTTTGAAGAATCTGTTAAAGGATATTTAGTGATGCCCGGAGGCTTGTGGTGAGTAAGGTAACGTCTTCCAATGAAACTTGCCAAGAAACTTTCTGAGCAACTGCTTTGCGATGTGTGTATTCATCTCAAAGAGTTAAACAATTCTTTGGATTGAGTAGCTTGAAATAACTGTTATTGTGGAATCTGAGGAATGATATCCTTAGAATATGGAGACAGAAGTATCCTAAGGTAAAACACAGAAGGAAGCTTTCTGTGAAAATGCTCTGTGTTGTCCTAATTCCTCTCACTGAGATAAGCCTCTCTTTTCATTGAGCAGTTTTTTAGCCCTGTGTATGTTTAGCGTGATGGGTTATTCGGGAGCACTTTGAGGCTAACGGTGAAAAAAGAAATATATTCAGACAGAAACTGGAGAGAAGCTTTCCGAGGAACTGCTTTGTGACGTGTGCATTCCAGTCACAGTATTATACCTCTCTTCTCATACAGCGTCAGGGAAACGCTTTTGGAGAAACAGGTGCCAAGTGATATTCAGGAGCATGGTGATGCCAATGGTGAAAAGAGAAATAAACTCAGAAAAAAACTGGAAAGAAGCTTTCTAGGAAACTACTCTGTGAAATATGTAATCATCTCACATAGATAAAGCTTTCTTTACATTATGCAGCTTGGAAACTATCATGGACAGATCCATGAAGGGACCTTCGGGAGCACATTCCGGACTATGGTGAAAAAGGAAATATCTTCACATGAAATCTGAAAAGAAGCTTTCTGTGAATCTGCTTTCTGCTATGTTTATTTATCTAACATAGATGAAGCTTTCTTTACATTACGCAGCTTGGAAATTTTCATGAACGTATCCACGAAGTTTCTTCTCATAAAGCACAGTTTGAACACAGTTCCTGTAAAACCAAAAGACTGATATTTGGAGCACATTGAAGACTATGGCAAAAAGTTAAATGTCGTCCAATAAAAAAAAGGAAGCACTCGAAGAAACTGCTCTCTGACATGTCCATTCTTTTCCCACGGTTAAAGCTTACTCTACATTTCCAAGTTTGAAAGTCAGTCTTTGAGGGTTCTGCTAAGGGATACTAATTGGCAACCTGAGGCCTATGTGAGGCAAGGAAATGTCTTTCATCAAAAATCGGAGAGAATCATTCTGCGCAACTCTTGTGTGATGTTTGTATTCATCTCATAGAGCTAAATCATTCTTTAGAATGAGCAGTTTGAAATCACTGTTTCCGTAGAATCTGAGAAAGGACATTTGGAAACGCTTTTTGGAATATCCTGAAAAACAAAAAACCTTAGAGGGAAACCAGAAGGTAGCTTTCTGTGAAACTGCTCTGTGTCACGTGAATTCCACTCACATAGTTAAGCCTCTCTTTTCATTGAGCTGTATCATAACCCTGTTTTTTTTTTAGTCTCCAAAGGGATATTCTGAGGGCTTTGAGGCTTACGATGAGAAAGGAATGATCTTCACATAGAAACTGGAGATAAGCTTTCTGAGGAGCTGCTTTTTGATTTGTGCTTTCCACTCAAAGAAATATGCCTTTCTTCGAGTAGAAGATTCCGGAATCCCTTTTGAAGGAAAAGCTATGAAGAGATATTCAAGAGTATAGTGACAACTATGGGGAAAAAGGAAATATCTTCAGACAAAAACTGGGAAGAAGATTTATGTGAAACTACTTGGTGTTAGATATATTTATTCATCTCGCATAGTTATAACTTTAATTATATTACACAGTTTGGGAACTCCGTCGTGCACAGATCTGTGAAGGGACATTCCAGAGCTCATTCAGGCCTACGGTGAAAGAGGAGACATCTTCAGATAAAAACAGGATAGAAACTTTCTGAGAAACTACTTTGTGATGTATGCATTCCACTCAGGAAATTATACCTCTTTTCTCACAAGGCCGTGTTTGAACACTGTTCCTGTGAAACCGAAAAACTGATATTTCACAATGCATTGAGGACTATGGCGAATAGTGAACTATACTGAAATAACATTGAGGAAGAATCATTCCAAGAATCTGCTCTCTGATAGGTGCATTCACTTCACAGAGTTAATGCTTACTTTATGTTTCCCGGTTTCAAAACTCTCTCTTTGAAGAGTCTGTGAAGGGATATTTAGTGAGGCCCAGAGGCTTGTGGTGAGCGAGGAAATGCCTTCCGATGAAACCTGAAGATAAACCTTCTGAGCAACTGCTTTGTGATGTGTGAATTCTTATCCTAGAGTTAAACCATTCTTAGGATAGAGCAGCTTGAAATCACTGTTTTTGTGGAATCTGAGGAAGGACATTTGGGAACGATCCACAGAATAAGGAGAAAGAAATATCCTCATGGAAAACCCAGAAGGAATCTTTCTGTGAAACTGTTCTGTGTCGTCTTAATTCCTCTAACTCAGATAAGCCTCTCTTTTCATTGAGCAGTTTTCTAGCCCTGTGTATATTTAGCGTGTGATGGGATATTCAGGAGCACTTTGAGGCTAACGGTGAAAAAGGAAATATATTCAGATCGAAACTGGAGAGAAGCTTTCCGAGGAACTGCTTTGTGATGTGTGCATTCCAGTCACAGTGTTATACCTCTCTTCTCATACAGCGTTGGGGAAACCCTTTTGGAGAAACAGGTACCAAGTGATATTCGGGAGCATGTTGATGCCGATGGAGAAAAGGGAAATAGCCTCAGACAAAAACTGGAAAGAAGCTTTCTAGGAAACTACTCTGTGATATGTGTAATCATCTCACATGGATAAAGCTTTCTTTACATTACACAGCTTGGAAACCGTCATGGATGGAAGCACGCCTTAATGTGCTCCCGAACGTCAATTCACGGATATGTGTGTGATGGAGTTTCCAAACTGCGTAATGCAAAGAAAGCTTCACCTATGTGAGATGAATAAACTTAGCAAAAAGCAGATTCACAGAAAGCTTCTTTCCAGTTTCTATCTGAAGATATTTCCTTTTTCACCATAGTCCTGAATGTGCTCCCAAAGGTCCCTTCGTGGATCCGTCCATGACAGTTTCCAAGGTGTGTAATGTAAAGAAAGCTTTATCTATGTGAGATGATTACACATATCACAGAGTAGTTTCCTAGAAAGCTTCTTTCCAGTTTTGTCTCAGGCTATTTCCCTTTTTACCATCGGCATCAACATGCTCCCGAATATCACTTGGTAGCTGTTTTTCCAAAGGGTGTCCCCGACACTGTATGAGAAGAGAGGTATAACACTGTGACTGGAATGCACGCTTCATAAAGCAGTTCCTCGGAAAGCTTCTCTCCATTTTCGGCCTGAACATATTTCCTTTTTCATCGTTAGCCTCAATGTGCTCCCGAATATCCCATAACACGCTAAACATACCCAGGGCTAGAAAACTGCTCAACGAAAAGAGAGCCTTATCTGAGTGAGAGGAAGTAAGACGACACAGAGTAGTTTCACAGAATGATTTCTTCTGGATTTTACCTGGGGATATTTCTTTCTCCATATTCTAAGGATCGTTCCCAAATGTCCTTCCTCAGATTCCACAGAAACAGTGATTTCAGCTGCTCAATCCAAAGAATTGTTTAACTCTGTGAGACGAATACACACATTGCAAAGCAGTTGCTCAGAAGGTTTCTCTGCAGATTTCTTCAGAAGGCATTTCCTCACTCACCTCAAGCCTCCAGGTGTTACTAAATATCCCATCACAGTTTCTTCAAAGACAGAGTTTGGAAACTGGGACACATAGAGTAAGCATTAACTCTCTGAAGTGAATGCACATATCAGAGAGCAGATTCTTGGAACGCTTCTTCCTCGATTTTATTTCAGTACATTTCACTATTCGCCATAATCCTCAAAGCGTTCTGAAATATGACTTTTTCGGTTTCACAGGAAAAGTATTCAAACACTGACTTGTGAGAATAGAGGTATAACTCCCTGAGTGGAATGCATGCATCACAAAGTAGTTTCTCAAAAAGCTTCTATCCAGTTTTTATTTGAAGATATCTCCTCTTTCACCATGGCCCTGAATGTGCTCCCGAACATCCCTTCGCGGTTCCGTGCATGACGGAGTTTCCACACTGCATAATATAATTAATGTTTTTACTATGCGAGATGAAAAAATATATCTAACACAAAGAAGTTTCAAATAAATCTTCTTTCCAGGTTTCTCTGAAGATATTTCCTTTTTCACCATAGTCGTCACTGTACTCCGGAATATCTCTGGTAGCTTTTCCTCCAAAAGAGATTTCGAAATTCTCTAGGGGAAGAAAGGTATATTTCTGTGATTGGAGTGCACATTTCACAAAGCAGCTCCTCAGAAAGCTTCTCTCCAGTTTCTCTTTGAAGACGTTTCAATTCTAACCATAAGCCTCAAAGCCCTCCAGAGTATCCCTTCACAGAATAAAGAAAAACAGTGTTATGTTACAGCTCAATGAAAAGGGAAGCTTAACTGTGTGAGTGGAACTCACGTGACACAGAGCAGTTTCACAGAACGCTTTCTTCTGCTTTCTCTCTGAGGTTATTTCTTTTTCAGGATATTCCAAAGAGCATTTCCAAATGTCCTTTCTCAGATTCCAGAGAAACAGTGATTTCAAACTGCTCAATCCAAAGAATGATTTAACGCTATGAGATGAATGCAAACATCACAAAAGGGTTGCACAGAAAGCTTCTCTCTGATTTTCGATGGAAGACATTTCCTTGCCTCACACAGTCCTCTGGTTGCCACTTACTATCTCTTCATAGAACCCTCAAAGATCGACATCCAACCTACGAAATGTAGAGTGAACTTTACCCTGTGAAAACAATGCAAACGTCAGAGAGCAGTATGATTTAACTCTATGAGATGGATACAAACACCACAAAAGAGTTGCGCAGAAAGCTTCTCTCCAATTTTGGATGAAAGACATTTCCTTGCCTCACACAGGCCTCTCGTTGCCAATTACGATCCCTTCGCAGAACCCTCAAAGACGGAATTTCAAACTGGGAAATGTAGAGTAAGCTTTAACCCTGTGAAAATAATGGACCTTTCAGAAAGCAGTTTCTTCGAGTGCTTCTTTCTGTTTTTTATTGGGTGACATTTCACTTTTTGCCATAGTTTTCAATGTGCTCCGAATATCACTCTTTTGGTTTTACAGGAACAGTGTTCAAACTGTGCCTTATGAGAACAAAGTTATAATTTCCTGAGTGGAATGCACACATCATCAAGCAGTTTCTCAGAAAGCTTCTCTCCAGTTTTTATCTGACTATATTTCCTGTTTCACCATTGGCCTGAATGTCATCCCAAACATCCCAACGCTGATCCATTCAGGATGGAGTTTCCAAGCTGTGTAATGTAAAGAAAGCTTCATCTATGTGAGATGAATAAACATAGCAAAAAGCAGATTCACAGAAAGGTTCTTACCATTTTTGTCTGAAGATATCTCCTTTTTCACCCTAGTCTTGAATGTGCTCCCGAACGTCCCTTTGTGGATCTGTCCATGACAGTTTCAAGGCTGCATAATGTAAAGAGAGCTTTATCTATGTGAGATGATTACATATACTACTGAGTAGTTTCCTAGAAAGCTTCTTTCCAGTTTTTGTATGAGGCTATTTCCCTTTTCACCATTGGCATCGACATACTCCTGAATATCACCTGGTACCTGTTTCTCCAAAAGGGTTTCCCTGATGCTGTAGGAGAAGAGAGGTATAACACTGTGACTGGAATGTACATGTCACAAAGCAGTTCCTCAAAAAGCTTCTCTCCAGTTTCAGTCTGAAAATATTTCCTTTTCCACCATTAGTCTCATGGTGCTTCTGAATATTCCATCACACGCTAAACATACACAGGGTTAAAAAACGGCTCAATGAAAAGAGAGGCTTATCTGAGTGAGAGGAATTAAGACGACACAGAGCACTTTCACAGAAAGCTTCCTTCTGGATTTTACCTGAGGATATTTCTTTCTCCATATTCTAAGGATTGTTCCCAAATGTCCTTCCTCAGATTCCACAAACACAGTAATTTCAAGCTGCTGAATTCAAAGAATGGTTTAACTCTTTGAGACGAATACACACATCGCAAAGCAGTTCCTCAGAACATTTCTCTTCAGGTTTCATCGGAAGGTGTTTCCTCACTCACCACAGGCCTCCTGGCATCACTAAATATCCCTTCACAGACCGTTCCATTACAGAGTTTGGAAAGTGGGCAACGTAGAGTAAACATTAACTCTGTGAAGTGAATACACATATCGGAAAGCAGATTCTTTGAATGCTTCTTCCTCGATTTTATTTCAGTACATTTCACTACTTGCCAGAGTCTTCAAGGCATTTCAAAATATCAGTTTTTCGGTTTCACAGGAACAGTGTTCAAACACTGCCTTGTGAGAAAAAAGGTATAACTCCCTTAGTGGAATGCATATATCACAAAGTAGTTTCTCAGAAAGCTTCTATCCAGTTTTTATCTGAAGATATCTCCTCTTTCACCGTAGGCCTAAATGTGCTCCTGAATGTCCCTTCACCAATCTGTGCATGACGGAGATTCCAAATGCGTAATATAATTAAAGATTTAACTAAGCGAGTTGAATAAATATGTCTAACATTAAGCAGTTTCACAGAAATCTTCTTTCCAGGTTTTGTCCGAGGATATTTCCTTTCTCATCATAGTTGTCGCTATACTCCTGAATATCTCTTGGTAGCTTTTTATCCAAAAGGGATTCCGGAATCCTCTAGGAAAACAACAGTATATTTCTGTCAGTGGAGTGCACACATCACAAAGCAGCTTTTCAGAAAGCTTCTCTCCAGTTTCTAACTGAAGACGTTTACTTTCTCACTGTAAGCCTCAAAGTCTTCCGGCGTATCCCTTCTCAGATTGAACAAAAACAGTGTTTTGATACAGCTCAATGAAAAGATAAGCTTAACTGAGTGAGTGAAAATCACATGACACAGAGCAGTTTCACAGAAATGTTCCTTCTGGTTTCTCTCTGAGGTTATTTCTTTTTCAGGATATTCTAAAAAGCGTTTCCCAATGTCCTTTCTCAGATTCCACAGAAACAGTGATTTCTAACTGCTCAATCCAAATTATGATTTAACGCTATGAGATCAATACAAACATCACAAAAGATTTGCGTAGAAAGCTTCTCTCTGATTTTCGATGGAAGACATTTCCTTGCCTCACACAGGCCTCTGGTCAACTCTTACTATTCTTTCCCAGAACGCTCAAAGACCGACCTTCAAACTGGGAAATGTAGAGTAAGATTTAACCCTGTGAAAAGAATGGACATGTGAGAGAGCAGTTTCTTCGAGTGCTTCTTTCTGTTTTTTATTGGGCAACATTTCACTGCTTGCATAGCCTTCAATGTGCTCCGAATATCACCCTTTCAGTTTTACGTGAGCAGTGTTCAAACTGTGCTTTATGAGAAGAAAGTTATAACACCCTGAGTGGAATGCACACATCACCAAGCTGTTTCTCAGAAAGCTTCTCTCCAGTTTTTATCTGACTATATTCCTGTTTAACCATAGGCCCAAATGTGATCCCAAATATCGCTTCGTGGATCCAAGCACGACGGAGTTTCCAAGCTGCGTAATGTAAAGAAAGCTTCATCTATGTCAGATGAATTAACATAACAAAAAGCAGATTCACAGAAAGCTTCCTTCCAGTTTATATCTGAAGATATTTCCTTTTTCACCCTAGTCTTGAATGTGCTCCCGAAGGTCCCTTCGTGGATCTGTCCATGACAGTTTTCAGGCTGCGTAATGTAAAGAAAGCTTTACCTATGTGAGATGATTACACATTTCACAGAGTAGTTCCTAGAAAACTTCTTTCCAATTTTTGTCTGAGGCTATTTCCCTTTTCAAAATCAGCATCAACATGCTCCGGAATAACACATGGTACCTGTTTCTCCAAAAGGGTTTCCCCAATGCTGTACAGAAGAGAGGTATAACACTGTGACTGGAATGCACATGTCACAAAGCAGTTCCTCGGAAAGCTTCTCTCCAGTTTCGGTCTGATCATATTTCCTTTTTCAGAGTTAGCCTCAAAGTGCTCCCGAGTATCCCATCACATGTTAAACATACACAGGGCTAGAAAACTGCTCATTGAAAAGAGAGGCTTATCTGAGTCAGAGTAATTAAGATGACAGAATAGTTTCACAGAAAGCTTCCTTCTGGATTTTACCTGAGGATATTTCTTTCTCCATATTCTAAGGATCGTTCCCAAATATCTTTCCTCAGATTCCACAAAAACAGTGATTTCAAGCTGCTCAATCCAAAGAATGGTTTAACTCTAGGAGACAAATAGACATCACAAAGCAGTTGCTCAGAACGTTTCTCTGCAGATTTCATCAGAAGACATTTCCTTGCTCACCACAGGCCTCCGGGCGTCACTAAATATCCCTTCACAGATTCTTCAAAGACAGAGTTGCGAAACTGGGCAACATAGAGTAAGCATTACCTCTGTGAAGTGAATGCACATATCAGAGAGCAGATTCTTGGAACGCTTATTCCTCAATTTTCTTTCAGTATATTTCACTGCTCGCCATAGTCCTCAAGGCCTTCCAAAATATCACTTTTTCGATTTCACAGGAACAGTGTTGAAACACTACCTTGTGAGAAAAGAGGTATAATTCCCTGAGTGTTATGCATCCATCACAATGTAGTTTCTCAGAAAGCTTCTATCCAGTTTTTATCCGAAGATATCTCCTCTTTCACCGTAGGCCTGAATGTGCTCCCCAATGTCCCTTCGTGGATCTGTGTGTGATGGATTTCCAAACTGCGTAATATACTTAAAGTTTTAACTGTGTGAGATGAAAGAGTATATCTAACACAAAGCATTTTCACAGAAATCTACTTTCCAGTTTATGTCTGAGGATATTTCCTTTTTCACCTTAGTCGTCGCTATACTCCCAAATATGTCTTCGTAGCTTTTTCTCCAAAAGAGATTACGTAATCCTCTAGGAGAAGAAAGGTATATTTCATTTTTATTTTTAGTTTTATTTTTTTTGAGAGGGAGTCTCGTCTGTCCCCTAGGCTGGATTTCTGTGGCTGGATCTCAGCTCACTGCAAGCTCCGCCTCCCGGGTTTATGCCATTCTCCAGCCTCAGTCTCCCGGGTAGCTGGGACTACAGGAGCCCACCACCTCACCCGGGTAGTTTTTTTTTTTGTAGGTTTTAGTAGAGACGGGGTTTCACGGTGTTAGCCAGGAGGGTCTCAATCTCTTGACCTCGTGATCCGCCCATCTCGGCCTCCCAAAATGCTGGGATTACAGGCTTGAGCCACCGCATCCGGCCTGAAAGGTATATTTCAGTAAGTGGAATGCACACATCACAAAGCAGCTACTCAGAAAGCTTATCTCGATTCCATCTGAAGACGATTCCTTTCTCAATGTAAGCCTCAAAGCCCTCCTGAATATCGTTTCACAGACTAAACAAAAACAGTGTTATGAAACAGCTCAATGAAAGAGAAGCTTAACTGTGTGAACGGAATTCACGTTACACAGAGCAGTTTCACAGAAACCTTCTTTCTGGTTTCTCTCTGAGGTTATTTCTTCTGCAGGATATTCTAAGGAGCATTTCCAAATGTTCTTTCTCAGATTCCACAGAAAAAGTGATTTCAAACTGCTCAATCGAAAGAATGATTTAACGCTATGTGATGAATACAAACATCACAAAAGAGTTGCGCAGAAAGCTTCTCTCCAATTTTGGATGGAAGACATTTCCTTGCCTCACACAGGCCTCCAGTCGCTACTTACTATCCCTTCCCAGAACCCTCAAAGACCGACATTCAAACTGGGAAATGCAGAGTAAGATTTAACCCTGTGAAAAGAATGGACATGTCAGAGAGCAGTTTCTTTGTGTGCTTCTTTCTGTTTTTTATTGGACGACATTTCACTTTTTGCCATAGTCTTCAATACGCTCCGAATATCACTGTTTTGGTTTTACAAAAATAGTGTTGAAACTGTGTCTTATGAGAAGAAAGTTATAACTCCCTGAGTGGAATACACACATGATGAAGCAGTTTTTCAGAAAGCTTCTCTCCAGTTTTTATCTGACTATATTTCTTCTTTCACCATAGGCCCGAATGTGATCCCAAATATCCCTTTGTGGACCCATCCAGGATGGAGTTTCCAAGCTGTGTATTGTAAAGAAAGCTTCATCTATGTGAGATGAATAAGCATAGCAAAAAGCAGATTCAAAGGAAGCTTCTTTCCAGTCTTTATCTGAACATATTTTCTTTTTCACCATAGTCCAGAATGTGCTCCCGAAGGTCCCTTCATGGATCCATCCATGACAGTTTCCAAGCTGCGTAATGTAAAGAAAGGTTTATTTATGTGAGATGATTACACATATCACAGAGTAGTTTCCTAGAAAGCTTCTTTCTAGTTTTCGTCTAACCCTGTTTCCCTTTTCACCATTGGCATCAACATGCTCTCGAATATCACTTGGTACCTGTTTCTCTAAAAGGGTTTCCTCGACACTGTATGAGAAGAGAGGTATAACACTGTGACTGGAATGCACACGTCACAAAGCAGTTCCTAGTAAAGCTGCTCTCCAGTTTCGATCTGAACATATTTCCCTTTTCACCGTTAGCCTCAAAGTGCTCCCGAATATCCCATCACACACTGAACATACACAGGGCTAGAAAACTGTTCAATGAAAGAAAGGCTTATCAGAGTGAGAGAATTAAGACAACACACAGCAGTTTCACAGAGAGCTTCCTTCTGGATTTTACCTGAGGATATTTATTTCTCCATATTCTAAGGATCGTTCCCAAATATCCTTCCTCAGATTCCACAAAAACAGTGATTTCAAGTTCCTCAATCCAAGAATGGTTTAACACTGTGAGATGAATATACGCATCACAAAACCATTGCTCAGAACATTTCTCTGCAGGTTTCAATGGAAGGCGTTTCCTCACTCACTACAAGCCTCCGGGCATCACTAAATATACCTTCCCATATTCCTCAAAGACAGAGTTTCGAAACTGGGCAACATAGAGTAAGCATTAACTCTGTGAAGCGAATGCACATATCAGAGAGCAGATTCTTGGAACGCTTCTTACTCGATTTTACTTCAGAATATTTCGTTATTTGCCATAGCCCTCAATGCATTCCGAAATACAACTTTTTGGTGTCACAGGAACAGTGTTGAAACACTGCCGTGTGAGAAAAGTGGTATAACACCCGGAGTGGAATGCATACATCACAAAGTAGTTTCTCAGAAAGCTTCTATCCACTTTTTATCGGAAGATATCTCCTCTTTCACTGTAGGCCTGAATGTGCTCACAGATATCCCTTCGTGGATCTGTGCATGAGGGAGTTTCCAAACTACAAAATATAACTACCGATTTAACTATGCGAGCCAAATAAATACATCTAACACAAGGCAGTTTCACAGAAATTTTTCCAGTTTTTGTCTGAAGATATTTCCTTTTTCACCATAGTCATCGCTCTACTCCCGAATATCCCTTGTTAGCTTTTTCTCCAAAAGGGATTCCGGAATCCTCTAGGAGAAGAAAGGTATATTTCTGTGAGTGGAATGCACACGTCACAAAGCAGTTCCTCAGAAAGCTTTTCTCCAGTGTCTATCTGAAGATGTTTCCTTTCTCCCGTAAGCCTCAAAGCGCTCCTGAATATCCCTTCACAGACTAAACAAAAACATTGTTATGATACAGCTCAAGGAAAAGAGAAGCTTAAGTGTGAGCAGAATTCACGTGACACAGAGCAGTTTCACAGAAAGTTTCCTTCCGGTTTATTTCTTTTTCTGGATATTCTAAGGATGAGTTCAAATGTCCTTTCTCAGATTCCACAGAAACAGTGATTTCAAGCTGCTCAAACCAAAGAATGCTTTAACTCTAGGAGACGAATACACACATCACAAAGCAGTTGCTCAGAAAGTTTCCCTGCTGGTTTCTTCAGAAGAGATTTTCTCACTCACCACAAGCCTCCGTGCGTCACTAAATATCCCTTCATAGATTTTTCAAAGACAGAGTTTCAAAACTGGGCAAAATAGAGTAAGCATTAACTCTGTGAAGTGAATTCACATATCAGACAGCAGATTCTTGGAATGCTTCTTCCTCGGTTTTATTTCAGTAAATTTCACTATTCGCCATAGTCTTCAATGTATTCCAAAATATCACTTTTTCGGTTTCACAGGAATAGTGTTCAAACACTGCCTTGTCAGAAAACAGGTATAACTCCCTGAGTGGAATGCATACATCACAAGGTAGTTTCTCAGAAAGCTTCTATCCAGTTTTTATCTGAAGATATCTCCTATTTCACCGTAGGCCTGAATGTGCTCCTGAATATCCCTTCACAGATCTGTGCATGACAGAGTTTCCAAACTGTGTAATATAATTAAAGTTTTAACTATGTGAAATGAATAAATACGTCTAACACGAAGCAGTCTCACAAAAATCTACTTTCCAGTTTTTGTCTGAGGATATTTCCTTTTTCACCATAGTCTTCACAATTCTCCCGAATATCTCTTGGTAGCTTTTCCTCCAAAAGGGGTTCCGGAATCTTCTAGGAGAAGAAAGTTATATTTCTGTGAGTGGAATGCACACGTCACTAAGCAGCTGCTCACAAAGCTTCCGTCCAGTTTCTATCTGAAGACGTTTCCCCTCTCACCAAAAGCCTCAAAGCCCTTCAGAATATCCCTTCCCAGACTGAACAAAAGCAGTGTTATGATACAGCTCAATGAAAAGAGAAGCTTAAATGCATGAGCGGAATTCATGTGACATGGGGCATTTTCACACTAAGCTTCCTTCTGGTTTCTCTCTGAGGTTATTTCTTTTTCAGGATATTTTAAAGAGCGTTTCCAAATGTCCTTTCTCAGGTTTCACAGAAACAGTGATTTCAAACTGCTCAATCCAAACAATGTTTTAACTCTATGAGATGAATACAAACATCACCAAAGAGTTGCATGGAAAAATTCTCTCCGATTTTCGATTGAAGACATTTCCTTGCCTCACACGGGTCTCCATTCACCACTTATTATCCCTTCGCATAACCCTCAAAGACCGACTTTCAAACTGCGAAATGGAAAGTAAACTTTAACCCTGTGAAAAGATTGGACATGTCAGAGAGCAGGTTCTTTGAGTGCTTCTTTATGTTTTTTATTGGACGGCATTTCACTTTTTGCCATAGTATTCAATGTGCTCCGAATATCACTCTTTTGGCTTTACAGAAACAGTGTTAAAACTGTGTGTTATGAGAAGAAAGTTATAACTCCCTGAGTGGAATGCACACATCACCAAGCAGTTTCTCAGAAAGATTCTCTCCAGTTTTTATCCGACTATATTTCCTATTTCACCATAGGCACGAATGTCATCCCAAATATGCCTTGGAAGATCCATCCACGAGGGAGTTTCCAACCTGCATAATGTAAACAAAGCTTCATCTATGTGAGATGAGTAAACAGAGCAAAAAGCAGATTCACAGAAAGCTTCTTCCCAGTTTTTATCTGAACTTATTTCCCTTCTCACCATAGTCCCGAATGTACTCCCAAAGGTCCCTTCGTGGATCCGTCCATGACAGTTTCCAAGCTGCGTAATGTAAAGAAAGCTTTATATATGTGAGATGATTACACATATCACAGAGTAGTTTCCTTGAAAGCTTTTTTCCAGTTTTTGTCTGAGGCTATTTCCCTTTTCTCCATCGGCATCAACATGCTCCCGAATATCACTTGGTACCTGTTTCTCCAAAAGGGTTCCCCGACGCTGTATGAGAAGTGAGGTATAACATGGTGATTGGAATGCACATGTCACAAAGCAGTTCCTCAGAAAGCTTGCCACCAGTTTCATACTGATCATATTTCCTTTTTCACCATCAGCCTCAAAGTGCTCTCGAATATCCCAGCACACGCTAAACATACACAGGGCTAGAAAACTGCTCAATGAAAACAGAGGCTAATCTGAGTGAGAGGAATTAAGACGACATAGAGCAGTTTCACAGAGAGCTTCCTTCTGGATTTTACCTGAGGATATTTCTTTCTCCATATTCTAAGGATCATTCCCAAATGTCCTTCCTCTGATTCCACAAAAACAGTGATTTGAAGCTGCTCAATGCAAAGAATTGTTTAACTGTATGAGACGAATACACACATTGCAAAGCAGTTGCTCAGAACTGCTCTCTGCAGGTTTTATCGGAAGGCATTTCCTTGCTCACCAGAAGACCCCGGGTGTCACTAAATATCCCTTCATAGGTTCTTCAAAGACAGAGTTTTGAAGCTGGGAAACATAGAGTAAGCATTAACTCTGTGAAGTGCATGCAGATTACAGAGAGCAAATTCTTGGAACGCTTCTTCCTCGATTTTATTTCAGTATATTTCACTGTTTGCCATAGTCCTCAATGTGTTATGAAATGTCACTTTTTCACTTTCACAGGTACAGTGTTCAAACACTGCCTTGAGAGAAAGAGGTATACCTCCCTGAGTTGAATGCATATGTCACAAAGTAGTTTCTCAGAAAGCTTCTATCCAGTTTTTATCTGTAGATATCTCTTCTTTCACTGTAGGCCTGAATGTGCTCCCGAATGTCCCTTTGCAGATCTGTGCATGATGGAGTTTCCAAACTGCATAATATACATAAAGTTTTAACTATGTGAGATGAACAAATATATCTAAAACAAGGCAGTTTCACAGAAATTTTCTTTCCAGTTATTGTCTGAGGATATTTTGTTTTTCACCACAGTTGTTGCTATAATCCCAAATATCTCTTGGTAGCTTTTCCTCCGAAAGAAATTCCAAAATGCTCTAGGAGAAGAAAGGTATATTTCTGTGATTGGAATGCACACGTCACAAAGCAGCTGCTCAGTAATTTTCTCTCCAGTTTCTATCTGAAGACGTTTCCTTTCTCACCCTAATCCTCAAAGCCCTCCAGAATATCACTTCGCAGACTAAAGAAAAAGAGTGTTATGATACAGCTCAAGGAAAAGGGAAGCTTAACTGGGTGAAGGGAATTCACGTGACACAGGGCAGTTTCACAGAAAGCTTCCTTCTGGTTTTTCTCTGAGGTTATTTATTTTTCAGGATATTCTAAAGAGTGTTTCCAAAGGTCCTTTCTCAGATTCCACAGAAGCAGTGATTTCAAACTGCTCAATCCAAAGAATGATTTAACTCTATGAGATGACCCCAACCATCACAAAAGTGTTGCACATAAATCTCCTCTGTGATTTTCAGTGGAAGAAATTTTTTTGCCTCACAGAGGCCTCTGGTCGCCACTTACTATCCCTTTGCAGAGGCCTCTGAGTCCGACTTTCAAACTGGAAAATGTAGAGTAAGATTTAACCCTGTGAAAAGAATGAACATGTCAGAGAGCATTTTCTTTGAGTGCTTCTTTCCATTTTTCATTGGACGACATTTCACTTCTTGCTCTAGTCTTCAATGTACTCTGAATATCACTCTTTTGGTCTTACAGTAACAGTGTTCATACTGTACATTTTGAGAAGAATGTTGTAACTCCCTGAGTGGAATGCACACGTCACCAAGCAGTTTCTCAGAAAGCTTCTCTCCAGTTTTATCTCACTATATTTCCTATTTCACTACAGGCCCGAAGGTGATCCCAAATATCCCCTCACGGATCCATCCATGAGGGAGTTTCCAAGCTACGTAATGTAAAGAAAGCTTCATCGATGTGAGATGAACAAACATCGCAAAAGCAGATTCACAGAAAGCTTCTTTCCAGTTTTTATCTGAAGATATATACTTTTTCACCATAGTCCAGAATGTGCTCACAAAGATCCCTTCATGGAGCCGTCTATGACAGTTTCCAAGCTGCGTTATGTAAAGAAAGCTTTATCTATGTGAGATAGTTACAGATATCACAGAGCGGTTTCCTACAAAGCTTCTTTCCAGTGTTTTTCTGAGCTATTTCCCTTTTCACCATCAGCATCAACACGCTCCCGAATGTCACTTCGTATCTGTTGCTCAAAAAGGGTTTCCCCGATGCTGTATGGGAAGAGAGGTATAACACTGTGACTGGAATGCACACGTCACAAAGCAGTTCCTCGGAAAGCTTCTCTCCAGTTTCGATCTGAACATATTTCCTTTTTCACCATTAGCCTCAAATGCTCCCGAATATCCCATCACACACTAAACATACACAGGGTTAGAAAACTGCTCATCGAAAAGAGGGGCTTATCTGAGTGACAGTAATCAAGACAACACAGAGCAGTTTCACAGAATGCTTCCTTCTGGATATTACCTGGGGATATTTCTTTCTCTATATTCTAAAGATCGTTCCCAAATGTCCTTCCTCAGATTCCACAAAAAAAGTGATATCAAGCTGATCAATCCAAAGAATGGTTTAACTCTTTGAGACGAATACACACATCCAAAGCAGTTGCTCAGAAGGTTTCTCTGTAGGTTTCATCAGAAGGTGTTTCGTCGCACACCACAAACCTCCCAGCGTCAGTAAATATCCCTTCACAGACTCTTCAAAGACAGAGTTTTGAAAGTGTTGCAACATAGAGTAAACATTAATTCTATGAAGTGAATACACATATCAGAAAGCAAATTCTTTGATTGCTTCTTCCTCGATTTTATTTCAGTACATTTCACTACTCTCCAGAGTCTTCAAGGCATTCCAAAATATCACTTTTTTGGTTTCACAGGAACAGTGTTGAAACACTGCCTTGTGAGAAAAGAGGTATAACTCCCTGAGTGCTATTCATCCATCACAAAGTAGTTTCTCAGAAAGCTTCTATCCAGTTTTTATCTGAACATATCTCCTCTTTCACCATAGGCCTAAATATGCTCCCCAAAGTCCCTTCACAGATCTGTGCATGATTCATTTCTGAACTGTGTAATATAATTGAATTTTTTACTATGTGAGATGAAAAAGTATATCTAACCCAAAGGAGTTTCACAGAAATCTTCTTTCCAGTTTTTGTCTGAGGATATTTCCTTTTTCACCTTAGTCATCACTATACTCCCAAATATCTTTTCGTAGCTTTTTCTCTGAAAGGGATTCCAGAATCCTCTAGGAGGAGAAAGGTATATTTCTGTGAGTGGAATGCACACATCACAAAGCAGTTCCTCGGAAAGCTTCTCTCCAGTTTCGGTCTGAACATATTTCCTTTTTCACTGTAAGGATCAACGTGCTCCCTAATGTCTCATCAGAAGCTAAACAAACACAGGGTTATAAAACTATGCAACATAAGGAGAGGCTTAACTCAGCGAGAGGAAATAAGACGACACATAGTAGTTTCACAGAAATCTTTCTTCTAGATTTTACCTGAGGTTATTTCTTTCTCCATGTTCTAAGAATCGTTCCCAAATATACTTCCTCAGATTCCACAAAAACAGTGATTTCAACCTGCTAAATCCCAAGAAGAGTTTAAATCTAGGAGACAAATACACACATCACAAAGCAGGTGCTAAAAAAATTACTCTGCAGGTTTTATTGAAAGACGTTTCCTTGCTCACCACAAGCCTCCGGGTGTCACTAAATATCCCTTCACAGATTATTCAAAGACAGAATTTCGAAACTGGGCAACATAGAGTAAGCATAAATTCGGTGAAGTAAATTCACATATCGGAGAGCATATTCATGGAATGCTTCTTCCTCGAATTTATTTCAGTATATTTCATTATTCGCCATAGTCCTCACTGTGCTCCGAAATATCACTTTTTCAGTTTCACAGGAACAGTGTTCATACCCTGTCTTGTGAGAAAAGAGGTATAACTCCCTGAGTGGAATGCATACATCACAAAGTAGTTTCTCAGAAAGCTTCTTTCGAGTTTTTATCTGATGATATCTCCTCTTTCACCAAAGGACAGAATATGGTCCCGAATGTCCTTTCACAGATCCGTGCATGACGGAGTTTCCAAACTGCGTAATATAAGAAAGGTTTGAACTATGCGAGATGAATAGATATATCCAGCACGAAGCAGTTTAACAGAAATCTTCTTTCCAGTTTTTCTTTGAGGATATTTCCTTTTTCACCATAGCTGACCCTATACTCCCGTCTCTTGGTAGCTTTTTCAAGGGATTCCGGAATCCTCTAGGAGAAGAAAGGTATATTTCTCTGAGTGGAATGCACACGTCACAAAGCAGCTCCTCAGAAAGCTTCTCTCCAATTTCTTTCTGAAGTCATTTCCCTTCACACCGTAACCCTCAAATTGGTCCTGAATATCCCTTCACAGTATAAACAAAAGAGTTTTTTGATACTGCTCAAATATTTCCAGTTTTTATCTGAAGATATTTCCTTTTTCACCACAGTCCTGAGTGTGCTTCTGAAAATCCCTTCGTGGATCCATCCAGGAGAGTTTTCAAGCTGTGTAATGTAAGGAAACCTTTATATATGTGAGATGATTACACATACCACAGAGAAGTTTCCTAGAAAGCTTGTTTCCAGTTTTTGTCTGAGGCTATTTCCCTTTTCATCATCGGCATCAACAAGCTCCCAAATATCACTTGGTACCTGTTTCTCCAAAAGGATTTTCCCACCTCTGTATGAGAAGAGATGTATAACACTGTAAGGGGCATGCACATGTCACAAGGCAGTTCCTTGGAAAGTTTCTCTCCAGTTTCGGTGTGAACATATTTTCTTTTTCACCGTAAGCCTCAAAGTGCTCCTGAATGTCCCATCACACACTAAACACACACAGGGTTATAAAACTACTCAACATAAGGAGAGGCTTAACTAAGCGAGAGGAATTAAGATGACACAGTGTAGTTTCACAGAAAATTTCCTTCTGGATTTTACCTGAGGGTATTTCTTTCTCCATTTTCTTAGCATAGTTCCCAAATGTCCCTCCTCAGATTGCACAAAAACAGTGATTTCAATCTGCTCAATCCAAAGAATGGTTTAATCTATGAGACGAATACACACATCGCAAAGCAGTTACTCAGAAAGTTACTCTGCAGGTTTCAATGGAAGATGTTCACTTGCTCACCACAAGGCTGCGGCCGTCAGCAAATATCACTTCACAGATTCTTCAAAGACAGAATTTCGATACTGGGCAACATTGAGAAAGCATAAAGTCTGTGAAGTAAATGCACATATCAGAGAGCAGTTTCTTGGAACGCTTCTTTCTCGATTTTATTTCAGTAAATTTCACTATTTGCCATAGTGCTCAGTGTGCACCGAAATATCACTTTTTCGGTTACACAGAAACAGAGTTTAAACACTGCCTTGTGAGAAAAGAGGTATAACTCACTGAGCGGAATGCATTCATCACAAGTAGTTTCTCAGAAAGCTTCTATCCAGTTTTTATCTGAAGATATCTCCTCTGTCACCTAAGGCTTGAATGTCCTCCCGAATGTCCCTACGTGGATTCGTGCATGATGGACTTTCCAAACTGCATAATATAAGAAAGGTTTGAAGTATACAAGATGAATAGATATATCTAACATGAAGCAGTTCCACAGAAATCTTCTTTCCAGGTTTGTCCGAGGACATTTCCTTTTTCACTGTAGCCGATCCAATACTCCAAAATGTCTCTTGGTAGCTTTTTGTCCAAAAGTGGTTCCGGAATCCTCTAGGAGAAGAAAGGTATATTTCTGTGAGTGGAATGCACACGTCACAAAACAGCTCCTCAGAAAGCTTTTCTCCAGTTTCTATCTGAAGACGTTTCCTCTCTCATGGTAACCCTCAAATTGCTCGCGAATATCCCTTCACATTCTAAACAAAAACAGTGTTATTATGATACTGTTCAGTGAAAAGAGAAGCTTAAATGTGTGAGAGGAATTAACGTGACACAGAGCAGTTTCACAGAAAACTTCCTTCTGGTTTCTTTCTGAGGTTATTTCTTTTTCAGGGTATTCTAAAGAGCGTCTCCAAATGTCCTTTCTCAGATTCCACAGAAATCGTGATTTCAAATTGCTGAATCCAAAGAATGATCTAACTCTTTGAGATGAACACAAACATCACAAAAGAGTTGGCAGAAAGCTTCCCTACAATTTTCTATGGGAGACATTTCCTTGTTCGACACAGGCCTCCGGTTGCCACTTAATATCCCATTGCAGAGCCCTCAGAGGCCGACTATGAAACTGGAAAATGGAGAGTAAGCTTTAACACTGTGAAAAGAATGGGCATGTCAGAGAGCAGTGTCTTCGAGTGCTTCTTTCTGTTTTTTATTGGACGACATTCCCCTTTTTGCCATTTTCTTCAAAGTGCTCCGAATATCACTCTTTTGGTTTTACAGGAACAGTGTTCAAACTGTGCCTTATGATAAGAACATTAAAACCCCCTGAGTGGAATGTACACATAACCAAGCAGTTTCTCAGAAAGCTTCTCTCCTGTATTTATCTGACTATATTTCCTTTTTGACCATAGGACTGAATGTGGTCCCAAATATCCCTTTGTGGATGCATCCCCGAGGGAGTTTCCAAGCTGTGTAATGTAAAGAAAGCTTCATCTATGCGAGAAGAATAAACATAGACAAAAGCAGATTCACAGAAAGCTTCTTTCCAGTTTTTTTCTGAAAATAATTCCTTTTTCACCATAGTCCTGAGTGTGCTCCCGAAAGTCCCTTCATGGATCCGTCCATGAGAGGTTTCAAGCTGTGTAATATAAGGAAACCTATATCTCTGTGAGATGATTACACATATCACAGAGTAGTTTCCTAGAAATCTTCTTTCCAGGTTTTGTCTGAGGCTATTTCCCTTTTCATCATCGTCATCAACATGCTTCTGAATATCACTTGGTACCATTTTTCCAAAAGGGTTTCCCCGACGCTGTATGAGAAGAGAGGTATAACACTGTGAGTGGAATGCACACGTCACAAAGCAGTTCCTTGGAAAGCTTTTCTCCAGTTTCGGTCTGAACATATTTTCTTTTTCCTCGTAAGCCTCAAAGTGCTTCCGAATGTCCCATCACACGCTAAACATACACAGGGTTATAAAACTACTCAACGTAAGGAGAGGCTTAACTAAGTGACCAGAATTAAGACTACACAGAGTAGTTTCACAGAAAGCTTCCTTCTGGATTTTACCTGAGGATATTTCTTTCTCCATGTTCTAAGGATCGTTCCCAAATGTCCTTCCTCAGATTCCACAATAACAGTGATTTCCATATGCACAATGCAAAGAAGGGTTTAAATCTATGATACGAATACACACACCACAAAGTAGTTGCTCAGAATATTGCTCTGCAGGTTTCTTTGTAAGATGTTTCCTTGCTCACCACAAGCCTCCGGGCGTCAATAAATATCCCTTCACACATTCTTCAAAGACAGAATTTTGAAACTGGGCAACATAGAGTAAGCATGAGTTCTGTGAAGTGAATGCACATATCAGAGAGCATACTCTTGGAACGCTTCTTTCTCGATTTTATTGTAGTATATTTCACTATTTGCCATAGTCCTCAGTGCACTCTGAAATATCACTTTTTCAGTTACACAGGAACAGAGTTTAAACACTGCCTTGTGAGAAAAGTGGTATAACACCCTGAGCGGAATGCATACATCACAAGTAGCTTCTCAGAAACCTTCTATCAAGTTTTTATCTCAAGATATCTCCACTTTCAACATAGGCCTGAATGTCCTCCCGAATGTCCTTTTGCAGGTTCGTACATGAAGGAGTTTCCAAACTGTGTAATACAAGAAAGGTTTGAAATATACGAGATTAATGGATATATCTAACAAGAAGCAGTTTCACAGAAATCTTCTTTCCAGTATTGTCTGAGGATATTTCCTTTTTCACCATAGCCGTCCTTATACTCCCACATGTCTCTTGATAGCTTTTTCTCTAAAAGGGATTCCGGAATACTCTAGGAGAAGAAAGGTATATTTCTTTGAGTGGAATGCACACGTCACAAAGCAGCTCCACAGAAAACTTATCTCCAGTTTCTATCTGAAGACGTTTCCTTTCTCACCATAACTCTTAAATCACTCCAGAATATCTCTTTGCAGTCTAACAAAAACAGTGCTATGATACGGCTCAGTGAAAAGAGAAGCTTAACTGTGTGAGTGGAATTCACGTGACACAGAGCAGGTTCACAGAAAGGTTCCCTCTGGTTTCTCTCTGAGGTTATTTCCTTTTCTGGGTATTCTAAAGAGTGTCTCCAAATGTCCTTTGTCAGATTCCACAGAAACAGTGATTTCAAACTGCTCAATCCAAAGAATGATTGAAATCTTTGAGATGAATACAAACATACAAAAACTTGTGCAGAAAATTTCTCTCCTATTTTCCTTTATTTTTTTTTTTTGAGATGGAGTCTCACTCTGTCGCCCATTCTGGAGTGCAGTGGCCAGATCTCGCTCAATGTAAGCTCTGCCTCCCGAGTTTACGCCATTCTCCTGACTCAGCCTCCCGAGTAGCTGGGAATACAGGTGGCCGCCACCTCGCCTGGCTAGTTTTTTGTATTTTTTTTTTGGAGAGACGGGGTTTCACC
>NW_012118443.1:1178546-1237492 GCF_000951035.1 Colobus angolensis palliatus
TCTCGATCTCCTGACCTCATGATCCGACTGTCTCGGCCTCCCAAAGTGCTGGGATTACAGGCTTGAGCCACCGTGCCCGGCCTACAATTTTCGATGGGAGACATTTCCTTGCTCGACTCAGGTCTCCGGTTGCCACTTACTATCCCTTCGCAGAACCCTCAGAGGCCAACTTTCAAACTGGGAAATGTAGAGTAAGCTTTAACACTGTGAAAAGAATGGGCATGTCAGGGAGCAATTTCTTCGAGTGCTTCCTTCTGTTTTTTATTGGACGTCATTTCACTATTTGCCATTGTCTTCAATGTGCTATGAATATTACTGTTTTGGTTTTACAGGTACTGTGTTCAAACTGTGCCTTATGAGAAGAACATTAAAACTCCCTGAGTAAAAAGCACACATCACCAAGCAGTTTCTCAGAAAGCTTCTCTCCAGTTTTTATCTGACTATATTTCCTATTTGATCATAGGCCCCAATGTGATCCCTAATATCCCTTCGTGGACCCATCCACGGAGGAGATTCCAAGCTGCATAATGTAAAGACAGCTTCTTCTATGTGAGAAGAATAACCATAGAAAAAACCAGATTCACAGAAAGCTTCTTTCCACTTTTTATGTGAAGATATTTCCTTTTTCATCATAGTCCTGAGTGTGCTCCTGAAAGTCCCTTCGTGGATCTGTTCATGACGGTTTTCAAGCTGTGTAATGCAAGGAAACCTTATCTATGTGAGATGATTACACATATCACAGTGTAGTTTCTAGAAAGCTTCTTTCCAGGTTTTGTCTGAGGCTATTTCCCTTTTCATCATCGGCATCAACATGCTCCTGAACATAACTTGGTACCTGTTTCTCCAAAAGGGTTTCCCCAATGCTGTATGAGAAGAGAGGTATAACACTACTAGTGGAATTCACACGTCACAAAGCAGTTTCTCGGAAAGCTTCTCTCCACTTTCGGTCTGAACCTAGTTCCTTTTCCACCGTAAGCCTCATAGTGCTCCCGAATTTCTCATTGCACGCAAAACATACACAGGGTCATAAAACTACTCAATGTAAGGAGAGACTTAACTGAGTGAGAGGAATTAAGACAACAGAGAGTACTTCACAGAAATCTTCCTTCTGGATTTTACCTGAGGATATTTCTTTCTCCATGTTCTAAGGATCGTTCCCAAATGTCCTTCCTCAGATTCCACAAAAACAGTTATTTCAATCTGCTCAATCCAAAGAACGGTTTAAATATAGGAGACAAATACACACATCACAAAGCAGTTCCTCAGAATGTTACTCTGCAGTTTTCCTGGGAAGATGTTTCCTTGCTCACCATAAGCCTCCGTGTGTCACCAAATATCCCTTCACAGAGTCTTCAAAGACAGAATTTCGAAACTGGGCAACATAGAGTAAGCATAAATTCTGTGAAGTGAATGCACATATCAGAGAGCAGATTCTTGGAACGCTTCTTTCTCTATCTTATTTCAGTGTAATTCACTGTTTGCCATAGTCCTCAGTGTGCTCCGAAATATCACTTTTTCGGTTACACAGAAGCAATGTATAAACACCCACGTTGTGAGAAAAGAGGTATAACTCCCTGAGCGGAATGCATACATCACCAGTAGTTTCCCAGAAACCTTGTATCCAGTTGTTATCTGAAGATATCTCCTCTTTCACCGTAGGCCTGAATTCGCTCCTGAATGTACCTTCGTGGATTCTTGTATGAAGGAGTTTCCAAACTGCATAATGTAAGAAAAGTTTGAACTATGTGAGATGAATAGATATATCTAACAAGAAGCAGTTTCACGGAAACCTTCATTTCAGTTATGTCTGAGGATATTTCCTTTTTCGCCATAGAGATCCCTATACTCCCGAATGTCTCTTGGTAGCTTTTCCACCAAAAATGATTCTGCAATGCTCTAGGAGAATAAAGGTATATTTCTGTGAGTGGAATGCACAAGTCACAAAGCAGCTCCTCAGAAAGCTTCTCTCCTGTTTCTATCTGAAGACGTTTCCTTTCTCACTGTAACACTCAAATCACTTGGGAATATCCCTTCGCAGTCTAAACAAAAAGAGTTTTTTGGTACTGCTCAACGAGAAGAGAAGCTTTACTGTGTGAGTGGAATTCACGTGACACAGAGCAGGTTCACAGAAGGCTTCCTTCTGGTTTCTCTCTGAGGTTATTTCTTTTTAAGGATATTCTATAGAGTGTCTGCAAATGTCCTTTCTTAGATTCCACAGAAACAGTAACTTCAAACTGCTCAAACCAAAGAATGATTTAACTCTTTGAAATGAATGCAAACATCACAAAAGAGTTGTGCAGAAAGCTTCTCTCCAATTTTCCATGGGAGACGTTTCCTTGCTCGACACAGGTCTCTGGTTGCCACTTGCTATCCCTTCGCAGAACCCTCAGAGGGTGACTTTAAAACTGGGAATTGTAGAGTAAGCTTTAACCCCGTGAAAAGAATGGGCATGACAGAGAGCAGTTTATTCGAGTGCTTCTTTCTGTTTTCTATTGTACGACAATTCCCTTTTTGCCATAGTCTTCCATGTGCTCCGAATGTCACTCTTTTGGTTTTACACGAACAGTGTTCAAACTGTGCCTTATGAGAAGAACATTAAAACTCCCTCAGTGGAATGCACACATCACCAAGCAGTTTCTCAGAAAGCTTCTCCCCTGTTTTTATCTGACTATAATTCCTATTTGATCCTAGGCCCGAAAATGATCCCAAATATCCCTTTGTGGATCCATCCACGAGGGACTATCCAAGCTGCGTAATGTAAACAAAGCCTCATATATGTGAGAAGAATAAACATAGCAAAAAGCAGATTCACAGAAACTTCTTTCCACTTTTTAATGGAAGATATTTCCGTTCTCACCATACTCTTGAGTGTGCTCACGAAAGTCCCTTCGTGGATCCGTCAATGACAGTTTCCAAGATGTGTAATGTAAGGAAACATTTACCTATGTGAGATGATTACACATATCACAGAGTAGTTTCCTAGAAAGCTTGTTTCCACATTTTGTCTGAGGCTATTTCCCTTTTCATCATCGGCATCAACATGCTCCCGAATATCACTTGGTACCTGTTTCTCCAAAAGGGTTTCCCTGCCGCTGTATGAGAAGAGAGGTATAACACTGTGAGTGGAATGCACATGTCACAAAGCAGGTCCTCAGAAAGCTTCTCTCCAGTTTTGGTCTGAACATATTTCTTTTTTCTCCATAAGCCTCAAACTGCTCCCGAATATCCCATCACACGCTAAACATACATAGGGTTATAAAACTACTCAATGTAAGGAAAGGCTTAACTAAGTGAGAGGAATTAAGACAACACAGTGTAGTTTCACAGAAAATTTCCTTCTTCATTTTACCTGAGGATATTTCTTTCTCTATATTCTAAGGATATTTCACAAATGTCCCTCCTCAGATTCCACAAAAACAGTAATTTCAATCTACTCAATCCAAAGAATGGTTTAAATCTACGAGATAAATACACACATTGGAAAGCAGTTGCTCAGAAAGTTACTCTGCAGGTTTCACTGGAAGATGTTCACTTGCTCACCACAAGTCTCCGGGCGTCACTAAATATCACTTCACAGATTCTTCTAAGACACAATTTCAAAACTGGGCAACATAGAGTAAGCATAAGTTCTCTGAAGTGAGTGAATGTACGTATCAGAGAGCAGACTCTTGGAACCCTGCTTTCACGATTTTATTGCAGTATATTTCACTATTTGCCATAGTCCTCAGTGTGCTCCGAAATATCAGTTTTTCAGTTACACAGGAACAGTGTTTAAACACTGCTTAGTAATAAAAGAGGTATAACTCCCTGAGTGGAATGCATACATCACAAGGAGTTTCTCAGAAAGCTTCTATCCAGTTTTAATCTGAAGATATCTCCCCTTACACCGTAGACTTGAATTTATTTCCAAATGTCCATTCGCGGATTCGTGCATGATGGAGTTTCCTAACTGTGTAATATAGGAAAGGTTGGATCTATGCAAGATGAATAGATATATATAACATGAAGCAGTTCCACAGAAATCTTCTTTCCAGGTTTGTCTGAGGATATAACCTTTTTCACCATAGTTGACCCTGTACTCCCGAATGTCTCTTAGTAGCTTTTTCTCCAAAAGGAATTCCAGAATTCTCTAGGAGAAGAAAGTTATATTTCTGTGAGTGGAATGCACACGTCACAAATCATCTCCTCAGAAAGCTTCTCTCCTGTTTCTATCTGAAGACGTTTCCTTTCTCACCGTAACCCTCAAATCGCTCCTGAATATCCCTTCACAGTCTCAACAAAAACAGTGTTATGGTACTGTTCAGTGAAAAGAGAAGCTTAACTCTATGAGAGGAATTCACGTGACACACAGCAGATTCACAGAAAGCTTCCTTCTGGTTTCTCTCCGAGGTTATTTCTTTTTAAGGATATTCTATATAGTGTCTCCAAATGTCCTTCCTCAGATTTGCAGAGAAACTGCTCCATCCAAAGAATGATTTAGCTCTTTCAGATGAATACAAACATGACAAAAGAATTGCACAGAAACCTTCTCTCCAATTTTCGATGGGAGACATTTCCTTGCTTGACACAGGCCTCTGGTTACCACTTACTATCCCGTCGCAGAAACCTCAGAGGCCGACTTTCAAACTGGGAAATATAGAGTAAGCTGTAACACTGTGAAAAGAATGGGCATGTCAGAGAGAAGTTTCTTCGAGTGCTTCTTTCTGTTTTTCATTGGATGACATTTCACTTTTTGTCATAGTCTTCAATGTGCTCTGAATATCACTCTTTTGGTTTTACAGGAACAGTGTTCAAACTGTGCCTTATCAGAAGAGCATTAAAACTCCCTGAGGTGGATGCACACATCACCAAGCAGTTTCTCAGAAAGCTTTTCTCCAGTTTTTATCTGACTCTATTTCCTATTTGACCATAGGCCCAAATGTGATCCCAAATATCTCTTTGTGGATCCATCCACGGGGGAGTTTCCAAGCTGTGTAATGTAAAGAAAGCTTCATCTATGCGAGAAAAATAAACATAGAAAACGGCAGATTCACAGAAAGCTCCTTTCCAGCTTTTATCCGAAGATATTTCCTTTTTCACCATAGTCCTGAGTGTGCTCCAGAAAGTCCCTTGGTGGATCCTTCCATGACGGTTTTCAAGCTGTGTAATGTAATGATTACACATATCACAGAGTTGTTTCCTAGAAAGCTTCTTTCCTGGTTTTGTCTGAGGCTATTTCCCTTTTCATCATCAGCAGCAACATGCTCCCGATTATCACATGGTATGTGTTTCTCCAAAAGGGCTTCCCCGATGCTGTATGAGAAGAGAAGTATAACACCGTCAGTGGAATGCACCGTCACAAAGCAGTTCTCGGAAAGCTTCTCTCCAGTTTTGGTCTGAACATATTTCTGTTTGGATGAATGGAGGTAAGATGATGCACTTCCGGGTTCTTCATCCCCAACCTTTCCCGTGCACGAGAAAATGCAGCCGGCGCCCAGGAAGGTGCAGACCAACCAGGCATGCCCCAGGTGAAGTCAATCCAAAGAGATCAAGATTTATCTGGTCGCACCTGTGGAACACCCCTCGACACGCTCGTGCCCCGCCTATTGCTCTGCATCTCCCAGAAAAGCTGCTCTCCGCAGAGCGTGGTGCAGACTTCCCAGCCTCCCCACTCCTGTCGGTACATCAGGAACTCCGTCCAAGAGCTGCACGGGTGACTCTGTTGGCCTACTTTGCTGGAGGCTGACAGAGCTCTCCCTACCCACCTACTTCCCTGAAGCTAGGTGACCAAAATAAATTTGCAGTTTTACTCCTACCCTTGCCTGCTCACTGGTTCTTTTGTGCCCGCTTTGGTGGTCTTTGGAAAATCAAATCAATTGGTGTGAAAGACCCGGAAGGAGACCCCTCTTCAGGCCTCTAAAGGTTGAGGAACCTCCTCCTGCTCCCACACCGCAGATGGACCAGGACCTGAGAGCCGCTTCCTGGACTCTCACCACCTCTCTGGTGTAAGTGCTGTTGTCTCCTCTTTACCTCCCTCTGCTAAAAATCCTGTGCAGGTCTGTGGCCCACTTTTGAGCCACCAAGTGGCTCGGGAGCCACCACGTGGCTTGAGAGGCCCATTCAGGAAGGAGACGTCTGCCTGAAGGTAATCTCCAGCTTGGCTCCAAGAGCCTCCAGTCTGTCTCTGCTGGTTCCAATGTATGCTTTGAAGTCAGGCAGAGATCCACTTCCCTTTCCATCGTGTCCATTGTGCAAGTAAAGAGGGAATGGTGTGATCGACGTCAGCAATTTCTGCCAGTGGCTAAGCAAGTGGTCCGAAATTAATTACATACAAGGCTTTTGGGACTTATGCTCTCGCCCCGACCAGCCCTATACTCTTCCTTATCTCCCCGCTCTCTCCACCCCCTCCCTTCCTGCCCAGACCCCTCCTCCTTGCTTCTCATTGACTCTTAGCCTGCTCGCACCCATGCCCCCTTCCATGTCCTTAGCTGGCCACCTAGGGTCCCCTATCTCTGCCCACACCCGCTTTAATTGCCCCACTAACACCCCCACTCCTGCCCACACCATCCTACAGTGTTAGCACCTTTGCGAGAGGTAGCTGCAGTGGAGTGGGTAGTCAGAGTACATGGCCCTTTCTCCCTGGCCAATCTTTCCAATATTGAGTAGGGTTTAGGTGATTTCTCAGCTAATCCTACCATATACATAAAGGAATTTAGTTCAAAATCCAGAAGAAAATCCAGCCACATTCTTAAATAGGCTGACTGAGGTTCTAATCCAATATATCTGGTTAGATCTGGCCTCCCCCACAGGGGCCACGATTTTGGCGTCTTATTTCATTTCTCAATCAGCTCCTGACATTTGTAAAAAGAAACTTCAAAAGGTAGAGGATGGTCCTCAGACACCAATACAAGACCTAGTTAAATTAGCCTTTAAGGTGTATTACTCCAGAGAGGAGGCAGCTGAAGCAGAGTGACAGGCTCGCCTTGAACAGAAGGTTCAGCTCCTAGCAGCGGCTTTACAACCCAGTCGTAACCCCAGGCCAGAGAGCACACACACCACAGACTACAAGGCTACAAAAGGAGACTGCTTTAAGTGCGGCAAGGCAGGACACTAAGCCAACAGGTTTCCGCAAGTTCGCCAAGCCCCAACGCAGCCTTGCTATAAGTGCAAGGCATCAGGACATTGGGCCAGTGAATGTCCTAACCCTCGTCCACCAGCAACCCCCTGCCCTGCTTGCCAGCAGGGAGGAAACTGGAAGTCTGATTGCCCCACCCTGAGAACAGGTGCCACGTCTCCACATGACCCCCTTTCCTAGGATCCTGGGAGCTCCTTCCAGCTCCTACATCTGGACGATGACAACTGAAGGTGCCAACACTCGGGGACCCCCATCACCCTCGCAGAGCTGTGCGTAACTCTCCTGGTAGTGGGTAAGACAATTAATTTTTTAATCGACAGCGAGGCTACATATTCTGTTTTGCCGTTCTTCTCTGGACCTAGCCTTCCATCCAATATCTCTGTAGTAGGAGTAGACGGAAAGCCATCCACTCCACAAAAACTCCACTCCTTAATTGCTGCCTGGCCAACAAATACTTTGCACACTCTTTCCTCATTCCCAGCTAAAAATGGCTCCTATCGAAAGCAATCAGTGGAAATCAGTTTGGCTTTCCACCACTCACCTCAAAGTTACTAAATTTTCTTAGCTATCTCATAATCCCCAGCCTTGCCAGGACCATCCTTCTGGGTTTTGCCATATTCCAACAAATGCTTCCATTCCTCATTCCTATACGAATAGTGTGCCTTAATTTATTCTTCATCCGTATGTCCAAACGCCAACCATAAGCCCCAAACATAACGACACCCCTTAACAGCAGGCAGTAGCCAGACAGACCATGGGGCACCTTATCACTATTACCAACAAAATGTTGGACTGTTTGGAAGAACGGAAGTAAGATGGCGCACTTCCGGGTTCTTCATCACTAACTTTTCCCATGTTCGTGAAAATGCAGCTGGCACCCGGGAAGGTGCAGACCAACCGTGCATGCTCCAGGTGACGTCAATCCGAAGAGACCAAGATTTACCTGTTCGCACCTGCGGAATGCCCGCCGACATGCCCGTGCCCCGCTATTGCCCTCATACTCCCAGAAAAGATGCTCCTGGCAGAGTGCGGCGCAGACTTCCCAGCCACCTCACCTTTGTCGGGACTGCAGGAACTCTGTATGAGAGCTCCACAGGTGACTCTGTTGGCCTCCTTTGCCGGAGACTGACAGACCTCTCCTTACCCACCGACTTCCCTGAAGATAGGTGACCAAAATAAATTTGCAGTTTTGCTCCTCCCCTTGCCTGCTCGCTGGTTCTTTTGTGTCCGCTCTGGTGGTCTTTAGAAAAACAAATCAATTTCCTTTTCAACCGTAAGCCTCAAACTGCAACGGAATGTTCCATCACATGCTAAACATACACAGGGTTATAAAACCAGTCAACGTAAGGAGAGGCTTAACTAAGCGAGAGGAATTAAGAATACACAGAGTAGTTTCACAGAAAGCTTCCTTCTGGATTTTACCTGAGCATATTTCTTTCTCCATGTTCTAAGGATCTTTCCCAAATGTCCTTCCTCACATTACACAGATTCAGTGATTTCAATCTACTCAATCCAAAGAACAATTTAAATCTATGAGATGAATACACACATTGTAATGCAGTTGCTCAGAAAGTTACTCTGCAGGTTTCATCAGAAGATGTTTCCTTGCTCACCAGAAGCCTCCAGATGTCACTAAATATCCCTACACAGATTCTTCAATGACAGAATTTTGAAACTGGGCAACATAGAGTAAGCATAAATTCTGTGAAGTGTATGCACATATCAGAAAGCAGATCCTTGGAACGTTTCTTTCTCGATTTTATTTCAGTATATTTCACTATTTGCCATAGTCCACAATGTGCTCTGAAATATCAATTTTTCGGTTACACAGGAATAGTGTTTAAACACTGCCTTGTGAGAAAAGAGGTATAACACCCTGAGCGGAATGCATACATCACAAGCAATTTCTCCGAAAGCTTCTATCCAATATTTATCTGAAGATATCTCCTCTTTCACCGTAGGCCTAAAGGTGCACCCAAATGCCACTTCGCAGATTCGTGCATGACAGAGTTTCCAAACTGGTTAATATAAGAAAGGTTTGAACTAAGCGATATGAATAGATATATCTAACACGAAGCAGTTCCACAGAAAGCTTCTCTGCAGTTTTGTCTAAGGATATTTCCTTTTTTACCATAGCCGTCCCTGTAGTCCCAAATGTCTCTTGGTAGCTTTTTCTCCAAAAGGGATTCCAGAATCCTCTAGGAGAAAAAGGTACATTTCTGTGAGTGGAATGCACACGTCACAAAGCAGTTCCTCAGAAAGCTTCTCTCCACTTTCGGTCAGAACATATTTCCTTTTTCATCATAAGTCTCAAAGTGCTCCCAAATGTACCATCACATGGTAAACATACACAGGGTTATAAAACTACTCAATGTAAGGAGAGGCTTAACTAAGCGAGAGGAATTAAGTCGACACAGAGTAGTTTCACAGAAAACTTCCTTCTGGATTTTACCTGAGGATATTTCTTTCTCCATGTTCTAAGGATCGTTCCCAAATGTCCTTCCTCAGATTCCAACAAAACAGTGATTTCAATGTGCTCAATCCAAAGAGCAGTTTAAATCTAGGAGACGAATACACACATCGCAAAGCAGTTGCTCAGATAGTTACTCTTTAGGTTTCATTGGAAGATGTTTCCTTGCTCACCACCAGCCTCCGGGCAACATTAAATATCCCTTCACAGATACTTCTAAGACAGAATTTCGAAACTGGGCAACATAGAGTAAGCATAAATTCGCTGAAGTGAATGCACATATCAGACAGCAGATTGTTGGAACGCTTCTTTCTCGAATTTATTTCAGTATATTTCACTATTCGCCATAGTCCTCACTGTGCTGTGAAATATCGCTGTTTTGGTTTAACAGGTACACTCTTTAAACACTGCCTTGTGAGAAAAGAGGTATAACTCCCTGAGCGGAATGCATGCATCACAAGTAGTTTCTCGGACAGCTTCTATCCAGTTTTTATCTGAGGATATTTCCTCTCTCACCATAGGCCTGAATATGCTCCCCAATGACCCTTTGCGGATTCATGCATGACCTAGATTCCAAACTGCGTAATATAAGACAGGTTTGAACTGTGTAAGATGAATAGATTTATCTACCACAAATCAGTTTCACAGAAATCTACTTTCCAGTTTTTGTCTGAGGATATTTCCTTTTTGACCATAGCCGTCCCTATACTCCCGAATATCTCTTGGTAGCTTTTTCTCCAAAAGGGATTCCGGAATCATCTAGGAAATGAAAGGTATATTTCTGTGAGTGGAATGCACACGTCACCAAACAGCTTCTCAGAAAACTTCTCTGCAGTCTCTATCTGAAGACGTTTCCTTTCTCACCGTAAATGTCAAATCGCTCTTGAATATCCCTTCGCAGTCTAAACAAAAACAGTTATATGATACTGCTCAATGAACAGAGAAGCTTAACTGTGTGAGTGGAATTCACGTGACACAGAGCAGGTTCACTGAAAGCTTCCTTCTGGTTTGTCTCTGGGGTTATTTCTTTTGCAGGATATTCTAAAGAGCGTCTCCAAATGTCCTTTCTCGGATTCCACGGAAACAGTGATTTCAAACTGCTCAATCCAAAGAATGATTTAACTCTTTCAGATGAATACCAACATCACAAAAGAGATGCGCAGAATGCTTCTCTCCAATTTTCAATGGGAGACATTTAGGCCTCCGGTTTCCACTTACTATCCCTTCGCAGAAACCTCGGAGGCCGAGTTTCAACCTGGGAAATGTAGAGCAAGCTTTCACCCTGTGAAAAGAATTGGCATGTAAGAGAGCAGTTTCCTCGAGTGGTTCTTTCTGTTTTTTATTGCAGGACATTTCACTTTTTGCCAGTTTTCAATGTTCTCCTAATATCACGATTTTGGTTTTACAGGAACATTGTTCAAACTGTGCCTTATGAGAAGAATATTAAAACTCACTGAGTGGAATGCACACATCACAAAGCAGTTTCTCAGAAAGCTTCTCTCCAGTTTTTATCTGACTCTATTTGCTCTTTGACCATAGGCCCGAATGTGATCCCAAATATCCCTTCGTGGATTCATCCACGAGGGAGTTTCCAAGCTGCGTAATGTAAAGATAGCTTCATCTATGTGAGAAGAATAAACAGAAAAAAGCAGATTCACAGAAAGCTTCTTTCTAATTTTTATCTGAAGAAATTTCCTTTTTCACCACTGCCCTGAGTGTGCTCCCAAAAATCCCTTCGTGGATACGTCCATGACAGTTTCCAAGCTGTGTAATGTAAGGAAACCTTTATCTCTGTGAGATGATTACACAAATCCCAGAGTAGTTTCCTAGAGAGCTTCTTTCCAGGTTTTGTCTGAGATTATTTCCCTTTTCATCATCGGCATCAACATGCTCCCAAATATCACTTGGTACCTGTTTCTCCAAAAGGGTTTTCCCGCCTCTGTATGAGAAGAAATGTATTACACTGCGAGTGGAATGCACACGTCACAAAGCAGTTCCTCGGAAAGCTTCTCTCCAGTTTCGGTCTGAACATATTTTCTTTTTCACCGTAAGCTTCCAGGTGCTCCCAAATGTCCCATCACACGCTAAATATACACAGGGTTATAAAACTACTAAACGTAAGTAGAGGTCTAACTAAGCGAGAGAAATTAAGATGACACAGTGTAGTTTCACAGAAAACTTCCTTCTGGATTTCACCTGAGGATATTTCTTTCTCCATATTCTAAGGATCATTCCCAAATGTCTCTCCTCAGATTCCACAAAAACAGCGATTTCAATCTACTCAATCCAAAGAATGGTTTAATCTATGAGACGAATACACACATCGCAAAGCAGTTGCTCAGAAAGTTACTCTGCAGGTTTCATCGGAAGATATTCACTTGCTCACCACAAGGCTCCAGGCATCAGCATATATCCCTTCACAGATTCTTCAAAGACAGAATTTCGATACTGGGCAACATTGAGAAAGCATAACGTCTGTAAAGTGAATGCACATATAGGAGAGCAGATTCTTGGAATGCTTCTTTCTCACTTTTATTTCAGTATATTTCACTATTTACCATAGTCCTCAGTGCATGCCAAAATATCACTTTTTCTGTTACACAGAAACAGTGTTTAAACACTGCCTTGTGAGAAAAGAGGTAAAACTCACTGAGCGGAATGCATTCATCACAAGTAGTTTCTCAGAAAGCTTCTATCCAGTTTTTATCTGAAGATATCTCCTCTTTGACCTTAGGCTTGAATGTGCTCCCAAATGTCCCTTTGCAGATTCGTGCATGACGGAGTTTCCAAACTACATAATATAAGAAAGGTTTGAACTATGCGAGATCAGTAGATATATCTAACACAAAGTAGTTTCACGGATATCTTCTTTCCAGTTTTGTCAGAGAATATTTCCTTTTTCACGGTTGCCGACCCAATACTCCCGAATGTCCCTTGGTAGCTTTTTCTCGAAAAAGGGATTCCGGAATCCTCTAGGAGAACAAAGGTATATTTCTGTGAGTGGAATGCACACGTCACAAAGCAGCTCCTCAGAAATCTTTTCTCCAGTTTCTATCTGAAGACGTTTCCTTTCTCACCGTAACCCTCCAATCGCTCCTGAATATCCTTTCTCAGTCTAAACAACAACAGTGTTATGATACTGTTCAGTGAAAAGAGAAGATGAACTGTGTGAGTGGAATTCACCTGACACAGAGCAGGTTCACAGAAAACTTCCTTCTGGTTTCTCTCTGAGGTTATTTCTTTTTTAGGGTATTCTAAAGCGTGTCTCCAAATGTCCTTTCTCTGATTCCACAGAAAGAGTGATTTCAAACTGCTCCATCCAAAGACTGATTTAGCTCTTTCAGATGAATACAAACATCACAAAGTGTTGCGCAGAAAGCTTCTCTCCAATTATCGATGGAAGGCATTTCCTTGCTCAACACAGGCCTTCGGTTGTGAGTTACTATCCCTTCACACAACCCTCAAAGACTGACGTTCAATCTGGGAAAGGTAGAGTAAGCTTTAAAAGAATGAATATGCCAGAGAGCAGTTTCTTCGAGTGCTTCTTTCTCTTTTTTATTGGAAGATATTTCACTTTTTGCCTTAGTGTTCAATGTGCTCCCACTACCACTCTTTTGGTTGTACAGGAACAGTGTTGAAACTGCATGATGAGAAAAAAGTTATAACTCCCTCAGTGGAATGCACACATCACCAAGCAGTTTCTCAGAAAGCATCTCTCCAGTTTTATATGAATATATTTCCTATTTCACCATAGGCAAGAATGTGATACCAAATATTCCTTCGTGGACCCATCCATGAGGAAGTTTCCCAGCTGCGTAATGTAAAGAAAGCTTCATCTATGTGAGAAGAATAAACATAGCGAAAAGCAGATTCACAGAAAGCTTCTTTCCAGTTTTTATCTGAAGATAATTCCATTTTCACCATATTACTGAATGTGTTCCCGAACATCCCTTCGTGGATCCGTCCATGACAGTTTCCAAGCTGTGTAATGTAAAGAAAGCTTTATCTATGTGAGGTGATTACACATATCATAGAGTAGTTTCCTAAAAAGCTTCTTTTCAATTTTTGTCTGAGGCTATTTCTCTTTTCACCATCGGCATCAACATGCTCCTGAATATCACCTGGTACCTTTTTCTCCCAAAGGGTTTCCCCGACACTATATGAGAAGAGAGGTATAAAACTGTGAGTGGAATGCACACATCACAAAACAGTTCCTCCGAAAGCTTCTCTTCAGATTCTGTCCAAACATATTTTCTTTTTCCCGTAAATCTCATAGTGCTCCCGAATATCCAATCACACCCTAAACATACACAGGGTTAGAAAATTGCTCAATGAAAAAAGAGCCTAACTGAGCAAGATGAATTAAGACGACACAGAGCAGTTGCACAGAAAGTTTCCTTCGTGATTTTACTTGAGTATATTTATTTCTCCATATTCTAAGGATTGTTGCCAAATGTCCCTGCTCAGATTCCACAAAACAGTGATTTAAAGCTGCTCAATCCAAAGAACTATTTAATTCTTTGAGACGAATGCACACATCACAAAGCAGTTGCTCAGAAAATTTCTCTGCAGGTTTCATCGGAGAACGTTTCCTTGCTCACCACAAGCCTCCGGGTGTCACTAAATATCCCTTCACAGATTCTTCAAAGACATAGTCTCGAAACTGGGCATCATACATTAAAGGTTATCTTAGCATACCTATTAACATAGAGTAAGCATTACTCTCTGAACTGAATGCACATATCAGAGAGCAGATTCTTGGAACGCTTCTTCCTCGATTTTATTTCAGTATATTTCACTATTCGCCATAGTCCTCAATGTGCTCCGAAATATCAGTTTTTTGGTTTCACAGGAACAGTGTTCAAACACTGCCTTGTGAGAAAAGAGGTATAATTTCCTGAGTGGAATACGTACATCACAAAGTAGTTTTCAGAAAGCTTCCATCCAGTTTTTATCTGAAGACATCTCCTCTTTCAACGTAGTCCTGAATGTGCTCCCGAATGTTCCTTTGCACATCCGTGCATGATGTAGTTTCCAAACTGTGTAATATAAGAAAGGTTTTAACTATGCGGGATATTTGATTTTTCACCATAGCCATCACTATACTCCCGAATGTCTCTTGGTAGCTTTTTCTCCAAAAGGGATTCTGGAATCCTCTCCGAGAAGAAAGGTATATTTCTGTGAGTGGAATGCACACGTCACAAAGCAGCTCCTCAGAAAGCTTCTCTCCAGTTTCTATCTGCAGATATTTCCTTTCTCATCATGAGTCTCCAAGTGCTCCTTAATATCCCTTCTCAGACTAAACAAAAACAGTGTTATGATACTGCTCAATGAAAGAGAAGCTTAACTGTTTGAGCGGAACTCATGTGACACAGAGCAGATTCACAGAAATGTTCCTTCTGGGTTCTGTCTGAGATTATTTCTTTTTCAGGATATTCTATAGAGTGTCTCCAAATGTCCTTTCTCACATTCCACAGAAACAGTGATTTCAAACTGCTCAACCCAAAGAATGATTTAACTCTTTGAGATGAATATACACATCACAAAAGAGTTGCGCAGAAAGCTTCTCTCCAATTTTCGACGGAGGACGTTTCCTTGCTCGACACTGGCCTCCAGTTGTCACTTACTATCCCTTCACAGAACCCTCAAAGACCGACTTTCAAACTGGGAAATGTAGAGTAAGCTTTAACCCTGTGAAAAGAATGGACGTGTCAAAGAGCAGTTTCTTTGAGAGATTCTGTCTCCTTTTTATTTGACAACATTTCCCTTTTTGCCATAGTCTTCAATGTGCTCCGAATATCACTCTTTTGGTTTTACAGGAACAGTGTTCAAACTGTGCCTTATGAGAAGAATGTTATAACTACCTGAGTGGAATGCTCACATCACCAAGCAGTTTCTCAGAATGCTTCTCTCCAGTTTTTATCTGAATATACTTCGTATTTCACCATGGGCCCGAATGTGATCCAAATATCAATTCGTGGATCCATCCACGAGGGATTTTCCAAGCTGGATAATTTCAAAAGGTTCAACTATGTCAGATGAATAAACATAGGAAAAAGCAGATTCACAGAAAGCTTATTTCCAGTTTTTATCTGAAGATAGTTCCTTTTTCACCATAGTCCTCAATGAGCTCATGAAGGTCCTTTCATGGATCCGTCCATGACATTTTCCAAGCTGTGTAATGTAAAGAAAGTTTTATCTATGTGAGATGGTTACACATATCACAGAGGAGTTTCCTAGAAAGCTTCTTTCCAGTTTTTGTCTTAAGCTATTTCCCTTTTCACCATAGACATCAACATGCTCCCGAATATCACTTGGTACCTGTTTCTCCAAAAGGGTTTCCCCGACGCTGTATAAGAAGAGAGGTCTAACATTTTGAGTGGAATGCACACGTTACAAACTAGTTCCTCAGAAAGCTTCTCTCCAGTTTCAGACTGAACATATTTCCATTTTCACCATAGGCCTCAAAGTGCTCTGGAATATGCCATCACACGCTAATCATACACATGGTTAGAAAACTGCTCGATGAAAAGAGAGGCTTAACAGAGAGAGAGGAAATAAGACGACAGAGAGCAGTTTCACAGAAAGGTTAATTCTGGATTTTACCTGAGGGTATTTCTTTCTTCATATTCTAAGGATTGATTCCAAATATCCTTCCTCAGATTCCACAAAAGCAGTGATTTCAAGCTACTCAATCCAAGGAATGGTTTAACTCTAAGAGACGAATACATACATCACAAAGTAGTTGCTCAGAAAGGTTCTCAGCAGATTTCATTGTAAGTCGTTTCCTTGCTCACAACTAGCCTCCGGGCGTCCTTAAATATCCCTTTAGAGATTCTTCAAAGACAGATTTTTCAAACTGGGCAACACAGTGTAAGCATTAATTCTCTGATGTGTATGCACATATCAGAGAGCAGATTCATGGAATGTTTCTACATCCATTTTATTTCAATATATTTCACTATTCGCCATAGTCCTCAATGTGCTCTGAAATATCACATTTTCAGTTTCACAGGAACAGTATTCAAAAGGTGCCCTGTGAGAAAAGAGGTATAACTCTCTCAGTGGAATGCATACATCACAAGGTAGTTTCTCAGAAAGCTTCTATCCAGTTTTCATCAGAAGATATCTCTTTTCTCACTGTAGGCCTGAATGTGCTCCCGAATGTCCCTTCACAGATACGTGCATGACCGAGTTTCCCAACTGCGTAATATAAGAAAAGTTTTAACTATGAGACATGAATAAATACATCTAACACAAAGCAGTTTCACAGAAATCTTCTTTCACGTGTTGTCTGAGGATATTTCCTTTTTCACCATAGCTGTCCTTATACTCCCGAGTGTCTATTGGTAGCTTTTTCACCAAAAAGGATTCCGGAATCCTCTAGGAGAAGAAAGGTATGTTTCTGTGAGTGGAATGCACACGTCACAAAGCTGTTCCTCAGAAAGCCTCTCTCCAGTTTCTATCTGAAGACGTTTCCTTTTTAACCATGAGTCTCAAAGCGCTACTGAATATCACTTCTCAGAGTATATAAAAACAGTGTAATGATACTGCTCAACTAAAAGAGAAGATTAACTGTGTGAGTGGAATTCACGTGACACAGAGTAGGTTCACAGAAAGCTTCCTTCTGATTTCTCTCCGAGGTTATTTCTTTATTAGGATATTCTAAAGAGTGTCTCCAAATGTCCTTTCTCAGATTCCACAGACACAGTGATTTCAAACTGCTCAGTTCAAAGAATGATTTAACCCTTTGAGATGAATACAAACATCACAAAAGAGCTGCACAGAAAACTTCTCTCCAGTTTTCGGTGGGAGACATTTCCTTGTTCGACACAGGCCTCAGGTTGCCACTGACTATCCCTTTGAAGAACCCTCAGTGGCCGACGTTCAAACTGGGAAATGTAGAGTAAGCTTTAACCCTGTGAAAAGAATGGGCGTGTCAGAGAGCAGTTTATTTGAGTGCTTCTTTCTGTATTTTATTGGACGACATTTCACTTTTTGCCATAGTCTTCATTGTGCTCTGAATATCACTCTTTGGGTTTTAAAGGAACAGTGTTCAAACTGTGCCTTATGAGAAGAACATTAAAACTCCCTGAGTGGAATGCACACATCATCAAGCAGTTTCTCAGAAAGCTTCTATCCAGTTTCTATCTGACTATATTTCCTATTTGACCATAGGCCCTAATATGTTCCTAAATATCCCTTCGTGTATCCATCCACGAGGGAGTCTCCAAGCTGCGTAATGTAACGAAAGCTTCATCTACGTGAGAAGAATAAACATAGAAAAAAGCAGATTCACAAAAAGCTTCTTTCCAGTTTTTATCTGAAGGTATTTCCTTTTTCACCATAGTCCTGAGTGTGCTCCCAAAAATCCCTTCGTGGATCCGTCCATGACTGATTTCAAGTGGCGTAATATAAGGAAACCTTTATCCATGTGAGATGATTACACATATCCCAGAGTAGTTTCCTAGAAAGCTTCTTTCCACGTTTTGTCTGAGGCTATTTCCCTTTTCATCATCGGCATCAACATGCTCCCGAGTATCACTTGGTACCTGTTTCTCCAAAAGGGTTTCCCTGCTGCTGTATGAGAAGAGAGGTATAACACTGTGAGTGGAATGCACACGTCACAAAGCAGTTCCTTACAAAGCTTCTCTCCACTTTCGTTCTGAACATATTTCCCTATTCGTCCTAATCCTCAAAGTACTCCCAAATGTCCCATCACACACTAAACACATAGGGTTATAAAACTATTCAATGTAAGGTGATGCTTAACTGAGTGAGAGGAATTAAGAGGACACAGAGTAGTTTCACAGAAAGCTTCCTTCTTCATTTTACCTGAGGATATTTCTTCCTCTATTTTCAAAGGATCATTCCCAAATATCTTTCCTCAGATTCCAAAAATACAGTGATTTCAATCTGCTCAATCCAAAGAACAGTTTAAATCTATGAGACAAATACACACATTGCAAAGCAGTTGTTCAGAAAGTTACTCTGCAGGTTTCATCGGAAGATGTTTCCTTGCTCAATACAATCCTCCGGGCGTCACTAAATATCCCTTCTGAGATTCTTCAAAGGCAGAATTTCCAATCTGGGCAACATAGAGTAAGCACAAATTCTGTGATGTGAATGCACATAACAGAGAGCAGATTCCTGAAACCCTTCTTTCTCGATTTTACTTCAGTATATTTCACTATTTGCCATAGTTCTCAATGCGCTGTGAAATATTACATTTGCATTTACACAGGAACAGTGTTTAAACACTGTCTTGTGACAAAAGAGGTATAAATCCCTGAGTGGAATGCTTACATCACATGTAGTTTCTCAGAAAGTTTCTATCCAGTTTTCATCTGACGATATATCCTCTTTCACCGTAGGCCTGCATGTTCTCCCAAATGTCCCTCAGTGGATTCATGCATGATGGAGTTTCCAAACTGAGTAATGTAACAAAGGTTTGAACTATGCGAGATGATTAGATATATCTAACATGAAGCAGTTTCACAGAAATCTTTCCAGTTTTGTCTCAGGATATTTCCTTTTTCACCATAGTCATCCCTATATTCCCAAATGTCTCTTGGTAACTTCTTCTCCAAAGGGGATGCCGGAATCCTCTAGGAGAAGAAAGGTATATTTCTGTGAGTGAATGCACATGGAACAAAGCAGCTCCACAGAAAGCTTCTCTCCAGTTGCTATCTGAAGACGTTTCCTTTCTTACCATAACCCTCAAATCGCTCCTGAATATTCCTTCACAGTCTAAACAAAAACAGTGTTATGATACTGCTCAGTGAAAAGAGAAGCTTAACTATGTGAGCGGAATTCATGTGACACAGAGCAGGTTCACAGAAAGTTTCCTTCTGGTTTCTCTCTGAGATCATTTCTTTTTCAGGGTATTCTAAAGAGCATCTTCAAATGTCCTTTACCAGATTGCACAGAAACAGTGATTTCAAACTGCTCAATCCGAAGAATGTTTTAACCCTTTGAGATGAATACAAACATCACAAAAGGGTTTTGTGGAAAGTTTCTCTCCAGTTTTCGATGGGAGACATTTCCTTGCTCGACACAGGTCTACAGTTGCTATTTACTATCCCTTCGCAGAACACTCAGAGGCCCACTTTCCAACTGGGAAATGTAGAGTAAGCTTTAACCCTGTGAAAAGAATGGGCATGTCAGAGAGCAGTTTCTCCAAGTGCTTCTTTCTGTTTTTTATTGGACGACATTTCACTTTCTGTCATAGTCTTCAATGTGCTCCGAATAAGACTCTTTTGGTTTTAGAGGAACAGTGTTCAAACTGTGCCTTATGAGAAGAAAGTTATAACTCCCTGAGTGTATTGCACACATCACCAAGGAGTTTCTCAGAAAAATTTTCTCCACTTTTAATCTGACTATATTTCCTATTTGACCATAGGCCCAAATGTGATCCCAAATATCCCTTGGTGGATCCATCCACGAGGGAGTTTCCAAGCTGCGTAATGTAATGAAAGCTTCATCTATGTGAGAAGAAGAAACAGAAACAAGCAGATTCTCAGAAAGCTTCTTTGCAGTTTTTATCTGAAGATATTTCCTTTTTCGCCATAGTCCTGAGTGTGCTATCGAAAGTGCCTTCGTGGATCCGTCCATGACAGTTTTCAAGCTGTGTAATGTAAGGAAACCTTTACCTCTGTGAGATGATTACACATATATCAGAGTAGTTTCCTAGAAAGCTTCTTTCCAGGTTTTGTCTGAGGCTATTTCCCTTTTCATCATCAGCATCAACATGATCCCGAATATAACTTGGTACCTGTTTCTCCAAAAGGGTTTCCCTGACGCTGTATGAGAAGAGAGGTATAACACTGTGAGTGGACTGCACACGTCACAATGCATTTCCTCCGAAAGCTTTTCTCCAGTTTCGGTCTGAACATATTTCCTTTTTCACCGTAAGCCTCAAAGTGCTCCCGAATGTCACATCACATGCTAAACATACACAGGGTTATAAAACTGCTCAACGTAAGGAAAGGCTTAACTGATCGAGAGAAATTAAGATGACACAGAGTAGTTTCACAGAAAGCTTCCTTCTGGATTTTACCTGAGGATATTTCTTTCTCCATGTTCTAAGGATAGTTCCCAAATGTCCTTCATCAGATTCCACAAAAACAGTGATTTCAATCTGCTCAATCCAAAGAACGGTTTATATCTATGAGACGAATACACGCATTGCAAAGCAGTTGATCAGAAAGTTACTCTGTAGATTTCATCGGAAGATGTTTCCTTGCTCACCACAAGCCTCCGGGCGTCAATAAATATCCCTTCACAGATTCTTCAAAGACGGAATTTTGAAACTGGGCAACACAGAGTAAGCACAAATTCTGTGAAGTGAATGCACATATCAGAGAGCAGATTCTTGGAACGCTTCTTTCTCAATATTATTGCAGTATATTTCACTACTTGCCATAGTCCTCAATGTGCTCTGAAATATCACCTTTTAGGTTACACAAGAACTGTGTTTACACACTGCCTTGTGAGAAAAGAGGTATAAGTTCCTGAGAGGAATGCATACATCACAAGTAGTTTATCGGTAAGCTTCTCTCACGTTTTTATTTGAAGATACCTTCTCTTTCACCATAGGCCTGTATGTGCTTCCAAATGTCCCTTCGCAGATTCGTGCATGATGGAGTTTCCAAACTGCATAATATAAGAAAGATTTGAACTATGCAAGATGAATAGATATATCTAACACGAAGAATTTTCACAGAAAAATTCTTTCCAGTTTTGTCTGAGGATATTTCCTTTTTCATCATAGCCATCCCTATAATCTCGAATGTCTCTTGGTACCCTTTTCACCAAAAGGGTTTCCAGAATCCTCTAGGAGAAGAAAGGTATATTTCTGTGAGTGGAATGCACAAGTCACAAAGAAGGCCTCAGAAAGCTTCTCTCCAGCTTCTATCTGAAGACGTTTCCTTTCTCACCATGAGTCTCACAGCGCTACAGAATATCGCTTCTCAGAGTAAATAGAAACAGTGTTATGATACTGCTCAATGAAAAGAGAAGCTTAACTGTTTGAGCAGAATTTACGTCACACAGAGCAGGTTCACAGGAAGCTTCCTTCTGCTTTCTCTTTGAGGTTATTTCTTTTTCATAAAGAGTGTCTCCAAATGTCCTTTATCAGATTCCACAGAAACAGTGATTTCAAACAGCTCAATCCAAAGAATGGTTTAACTCTTTGAGATGAATGCAAACTTCACAAAAGTGTTGCACAGAGAGATTCTCTCCAGTTTTCGATAGGAGACATTTCCTTGCTCAACACAGGCCTCCAGTTGCCACTTACTATCCCTTCACAGAACCCTCAGAGGCCGACTTTCAAACTGGGAAATGTAGAGTAAGCTTTAACCTATGAAAAGAATGGACATGACAAAGAGAAGCTTCTTTGAGTGCTTCTGTCTCTTTTTCATTGGACATTTCACTTTTTGTCATATTCTTCAACATGCTTTCAATATCACTCTTTTGGTTTTACAGGAACAGTGTTCAAACTGTGCCTTATGAGAAGAACAGTAAAGCACCATGAGTGGAATGTACACATCACCAAGCAGTTTCTCAGAAAGCTTCTCTCCAGTTTTTATCTGACTATATTTCCTATTTGACCATAAGCCTGATTGTGATCCCAAATATCCCCTTGTAGATCCATCCACGAGGGAGTTTCCAATCTGGGTAACATAAAAAAAGCTTCATCTATGTGAGAAGAATAAACATAGAAAAAATAGATTCACAGAAAGCTTCTTTCCATGTTTTATCTGAAGGTATTTCCTTTTTCACCATAGTCCTGTGTGTGCTCCCGAATGTCCCTTTGTGGATGTGTCCATGACAGTTTTCAAGCTGTGTAATGTAAGGAAACCTTTATCTATGTGAGATGATTTCACATATCCCAGAGGTGTTTCCCAGAAAGCTCCTTTCCAGGTTTTGTCTGAGGCTATTTCCCATTTCATCATCGGCATCAACATGCTCCCGAATATCACTTGGTACCTGTTTCTCCAAAAAGGTTTCCCCGACGCTGTATGAGAAGAGAGGTAAAACACTATGAGTGGAATGCACACGTCACAAAGCAGTTCCTCGGAAAGCTTCTCTCCACTTTCGGTCTGAACATATTTCCTTTTTCCCTGTAAGCCTCAAAGTGCTCCCGAATGTCCCATCACACAATAAACATGCACTCTACGTAAGGACAGGATTAACTTAATGAGAGGAATTAAGACGACACATAGTAGTTTCACAGAAAGCTCCCTTCTGGATTTTACCTGAGGATATTTCTTTCTCCATGTTCTAAGGATCGTTCCCAAGTGACCTTCCTCAGATTCCACAGAAACAGTGATTTCAATCTGCTCAATCCAAAGAATGGTTTAAATCTTTGTGACGAATACACAGATCGCCAAGCAGTTGCTCAGAAAGTTACTCTGCAGGTTCCATCGAAGATGTTTCCTTGCTCACCACAACCCTCTGGGCGTCACTAAATATCCCTTCACAGATTCTTCTAAGACAGAATTTCGAAACTGGGCAACATAGATTAAGCATAAACTCTGTGAAGTGAATGCATATATCAGAGAGCAGATGCTTGGACCGCTTCTTTCTCGATTTTATTTCTGTATATTTCACTATTTGCCACAGTCCTCAATGCACTCTGAAATATCACTTTTTCAGTTACAGAGAAACAGTGTTTAAACACTGCCTTGTGAGAAAAGAGGTATAACTCCCTGAGCAGAATCCACACATCACAAGTAGTTTCTCAGAAAGTTTCTATCCAGTTTTTATCTGAAGATATTTCCTTTTTCACCATATTCCTGAGTGTGCTCCAGAAAGTCCCTTTGTGGATCCGTCCATGACAGTTTTCCAGCTGTGTAATATAAGGAAACCTTTATCTCTGTGAGATGATTACACATATCACAGAATAGTTTCCTAGAAAGCTTCTTTCCAGGTTTTGTCTGAGGCTATTTCCTTTTCATCATAAGCATCAACATGCTCCCGAATATCACTTGGTACCTGTTTCTCCAAAAGGGTTTCCCTGACGCTGTATCAGAAGAGAGGTATAACACTGTGAGTGGAATGCCCACGTCACAAAGCAGTTCCTCGCAAAGCTTCTCTCCAGTTTCGGTCTGAACATATTTCCTTTTTCACCATAAGCATCAAAGTGCCCCTGAGTGGCCCATCACACGCTAAGCATACATAGGGTTATAAAACTACTCAGCGTAAGGAGAGGCTTAACTAAGCGATAGGAATTAAGATGACACAGAGTAGTTTCACAGAAAACTTCCTTCTGGATTTTACCTGAGGATATTTCTTTCTCCATGTTCTAAGGATTGTTCTTAAATGTCCTTCTTCAGGTTCCACGAAAACAGTGATTTCAATCTGCTCAATCCAAAGAATGGGTTGCATCTATGACACGAATACACACATTGCAAAGCAGTTGCTCTGAAAGTTACTCCACAGGTTTCGTCAAAAGATGTTTCCTTGCTCACCACAAGCCTACGGGAGTCACTAAGTATCCCTTCACAGATTCTTCAAAGATAGAATTTCGAAACTGGGCAACATAGAGTAAGCATAAATTCTGTGAAGTGAATGCACATCTCAGAGAGCAGATTCCTGGAATGCTTCTTTCTCGATTTTATTTCAGAGCATTTCACTATTTGCCATACTCCACAATGTGCTCTGAAATATCACTTTTTCAGTGACACAGGAACAGTGCTTAAACAGTGCCTTGTGAGAAAAGACGTAAAACACCCAGAGCAGAATGCATACATTGCAAGTGTTTTCTCTGAAAGCTTCTATCCAATTTTTATCTGAAGATATCTCCTCTTTCACCGTAGGCCTGAATGTGTTCCCAAATGTCACCTCGCGCATTCGTGCATGATGGAGTTTCCAAACCACATAATATAAGAAAGGTTTGAACTATGCGAGATGAATATATATGTCTAACACGAAGCGCTTTAACAGAAATCTTTCCAGTTTTGTGTGAGGATATTTTCTTTTTCACCATAGCCATCCCTATACTACCGAATGTGTCTTGGTAGCTTTTTCTCCAAAAGAGATTCCGGAATCCTCTAGGAGAAGAAAGATATATTTCTGTGAGTTGAATGCACACGTCACAAAGCAGCTCCTCAGAAAACTTCTCCCCAGTTTCTGTCTAAAGACGTTTCCTTTCTCACCGTAACCCTCAAATCACTCCTGAATATCCTTTTGTAGTCTAAACAAAAACAGTGTTATGATACTGCTCAATGAATAGAAAAGCTTAATTGTGTGAGTGGAATTCACGTGACACAGAGCAGTTTCACAGAAAGCTTCCTTTTAGCTCTCTGAAGTTATGTCATCTTCAGGATATTCTAAAGAGCGTCTGCAAATGTCCTTTCTCAGATTCCACACAAACAGTGATTTCTAACTGCTCAATCCAAAGAATGATTTAACTCTTTGAGATGAACACAAACATCAAAAAAGAGTTGCGCAGAAATCTTCTCTCCAATTTTCAATGGAAGACATTTCCTTGTTCAACACAGTCCTCCAGTTGCCACTTACTATCCCTTCGCAGAAGCCTCAGAGGCCGACTTTCAAACTGGGAAATGTACAGTAAGGTTTAACCTTGTGAAAATAATGGGCATGTCAGACAGCAGTTTCTCGAGTGCATCTTTCTGTTTTTCATTGGACGACATTTCACTTTTTGCCATAGTCTTCAATGGGCATGGAATGTCACTCTTTTGGTTTTACAGGAATAGTGTTCAAACTGTGTCTTATGAGAAGTACATTAAAACTTCCTAAGTGGAATGCACACATCACCAAGCAACTTCTCAGAAATTTTCTCTCCAATTTTTATCTGACTCTATTTCCTATTTGACCATAAGCCCCAATGTGCTCCCAAGTATCCCTTTGTGGTTCCATCCACAAGGGAGTTTCCAAGCTGTGTAATGTAAAGAAAGCTTCATCTACGTGAAAATAATAAACATAGAAAAAAGCAGATTCACAGAAAGCTTCCTTCCAGCTTTTATCTGAAGATATTTCCTTTTTCACCATAGTCCAGAGTGTGCTCCCAAAAGTCCCTTGGTGGATCCACCGATGACAGTTTTCAAGCTGTGTAATATAAGGAAGCAGTTATCTATGTGTGATAATTACACATATCAGAGAGTAGTTTCCTAAAACTCTTCTTTACAGGTTTTGTCTGATTCTATTTCCCTTTTCATCATTGGCATCAACGTGCTCCTGAATATCACTTGGTACCTGTTCCTCCAAAAGGGTTACATCGACGCTGTATGAGAAGAGAGGTAAAACACTGTGAGTAGAATGCACACGTCACAAAGCAGTTCCTTGGAAAGCTTCTCTCCAGTTTCGGTCTGAAAATATTTCCTTTTTCACCATAAGCCTCAAAGTGCTCCCGAATGTCCCATCATCATTAAACATACACAGGGGTATAAAACTACTCAATGTAAGGAGAGGCTTAACTAAGCAAAAGGAATTAAGATGACACAGAGTAGTTTCACAGAAAGCTTCCTTCTGGATGTTACCTGAGGATATTCCTTTCTCCATGTTCTAAGGATCGTTCCCAAATGTCCTTCCTCACATTCCACAAAAACAGTGATTTCAATCTGCTCAATCCAAAGAATGGTTTAAATCTATGAAACGAATACGCACATTGCAAAGCAATTGCTCAGAAAGTTACTCTGCAGGTTTCATCGGAAGAGGTTTCCTTGCTCACCACAATCCTCCGGACGTCACTAAATGTCCCTTCACAGATTCTTAAAAGACAGAATTTCGAAACTGGGCAACATAGAATAAGCAAAAATTCTGTGAAGTGAATGCACATATCAGAGAGTAGATTCTTGGAACGCTTCTTTCTCGATTTTATTGCAGTATATTTCACTATTTGTCATAGTCCTCAGTGTGCTCCGTGATATCACTTTTTCAGTTACACTGGAACAGTGTTTAAACACTGCCTTTTGAGAAAAGAGGTATAAGTTCCGGAGCAGAATGCATACATCACAAGTAGTTTCTCAGAAAGCTTCTATCCAGTTTTCATCTGAAGATATCTCCTCTTTCACCGTAGGCCTGAATGAGCTCCTTAATATCCCTTCGTGGATTCGTGCATGACAGAGATTCAAAACTGCGTAATATAAGAAAGGTTTGAACTATGCGAGATGAATAGGTATATCTAACATGAAGCAGTTTCACAGAAATCTTCTCTCCAGTTTTCTCTGAGGATATTTCCTTTTTCACTGTAGCCATTCCTGTACTCCCTAATGTCTCTTTGTAGCTTTTTCTCCAAAAGGGATTCCAGAACCCTCTAGGAGAAGAAAGGTATATTTCTGTGAGTGGAATGGACACGTCACAAAGCAGCTCCTCGGAGAGCTTCTCTCCAGTTTCGGTCTGAACATATTTCTGTTTGGATGAACGGAGGTAAGATGGTGCACTTCTGGGTTCTTCATCACCAACTTTACCTGCGCAAGAAAATGCAGCCTGCGCCCGGAAATGTGCAGACCAACCGGGCATGCGCCAGGTGACGTCAATCCGAAGAGACCAAGATTTACCTGGTCCCACCTGCGATCACCCCCCGACACGCCCATGCCCTGCCTATTACCCTCCATTCCCAGAAAAGCCACTCCCGGCAGAGCGCGGTGAGGACTTCCCAGCCTCCCCACTCCTGTTGGGACTGCAGGAACTCCGTCCGTGAGCTCTATGGGTGACTCTGTTGGCCTCCTTTGCCAGAGGCTGGCAGACCTGTCCCTACCCACCTACTTCCCTGAAGCTAGGTGACCAAAATAAATTTGCAGTTTTGCTCCTACCCTTGCCTGCTTGCTGCTTCTTTTGTGCCCACTCTGGTAGTCTTTAGAAAAACAAATCAATCGGTGCCAAAGACCCGGGAGGAGACCCCTTTTGAGGCCTGTAAGGTTTGAGGAATCTCCTGCTCCCACGCCGCAGACGGACCAGGACCTGAGACCCACTTCCCTCATTCTCACGGCCTCTCTGGTGTAAGTGCCATTGTCTCCTCTTTACTTCCCTCAGCTAAAAATCCTGCACAGGTCCGAGGCCCAATTTTGAGCCACACGTGGCTTCAGAGACCCATTCAGGACAGAGACATCCACCCGAAGGTAATCTCCACCTTGGCTCCAAGATCCTCCAGTCTGCCTCTGCAGGTTCCAAAGGACGCTTGGAAGCCAGGCAGAGATTCACTTCCATTTCCATTGTGTCCATTGTGCAAGTAAAGAGGGAACAAATGGGAAACCCCCAGTCCAAATTTCCAAAGACCACCCCTTTAGGGTGCCTCCTAGCCAATTTAAAAACTTTACAGCTCGAACTATACCTTAGGAGGAAGCGGTTAATTTTCCTTTCCACTGTGGCACTATCAACCTCAGCAATTTCTGCCAGTGGATAAGCAAGTGGTCCGAAATTAATTACATACAAGTCTTTTGGGCCTTACACTCTTGCTCCGACCTGTCCTATACTCCTCCTTCTCTCCCCGCTCTCTACGCCCCCTCCCTTCCTGCCCAGAGTCCTCTTACTTTGTCAATCCAAAGAATGGTTTAAATCTATGAGACGAATACACACATTGCAAAGCTGTTGCTCAGAAATTTACTCTGAAGGTTTCATCGGAAGATGTTTCCTCGTTCAACACAAACCTCCGGGCATCACTAAGTATCCCTTAACAGATTCTTCAAAGACAGAATTTCGAAACTTGGCAACATAGAGTAAGCGTAAATTCTGTGAAGTGAATGCACATATCAGAGAACAGGTTCTTGGAACGCTTCTTTCTCGATTTTATTTCAGTATATTTCACTATTCGCCATAGTACACAATGTGCACCGAAATATCAATTTTTCGGTTACACAGGAAGAGTGTTTAAACACTGCCTTGTGAGAAGAGAAGTATAAAACTCTGAGCGGAATGCATACATCACAAGTAGTTTCTCAGAAAGCTTCTATCCAATTTTTATCTGACGATATCTCCTCTTTCACCGTAGGCCTGAATGTGCTCCCAAATGCCACTTCGCAGATTCGTGCATGACAGAGTTTCCAAACTGCATAATATAAGTAAGGTTTGAACTATTCGAGATGAATAGATACATCTAACATGAAGCAGTTCCACAGAAACCTTCTCTCCAGTTTTGTCTAAGTATATTTCGGTGAAAAAGTAAATATGCTCAGACCGAAACTGGAGAGAAGCTTTCCGAAGAACTGCTTTGTGACATGTGCATTCCACTCACAGAAATATACCTTTTTCTCCTAGAGAATTCCTCTCACTCAGTTAAGCCTCCCTTTTCATTGAACAGTTTAGTAGCCCTGTGTATGTTTAGTGTGTGATGGGATATTCGGGAGCACATTGAAACTTACAGTAAAAAAGGTAATATGGCCAAACTGAAATTGGAGAGAAGCTTTCTGAGGAACTGCTCTGTGACGTGTGCATTCCAGTCACAGTGTTATATGTCGCTTCTCATACAGCTTCAGGGAAACTCTTTTGGAGAAACAGTACCAAGTGATATTGGGGAGCATGTTGATGCCAATAGTGAAAAGGGAAATAGTCTCAGACAAAAACTGGAGAGAGACTTTCTAGGAAAATAGTCTGTGATATGTGTAATCATCACACATAGATAAAGCTTTCTTTACCTTACACAGCTTGGATACTGTCATGGACGGATCAACAAAGAGACCTTCTGGAGCACATTCTGGACTATAATGAAAAAGGAAATATCTTCAGATACAATATGGAGAGAAGCTTTCTGTGAATCTGCTTTTGCTATGTTTATTCATCTCAGATAGATGAAGCTTTCTTTATATTGTGCAGCTTGGAACTTCCTCGTGGATGGATCCCTGTAGGGATATTTGGGATCACATTCGGGCCTGTGGTGAAAGAGAAAATATAGTCAGTTAAAAACTGGGGAGAAGCTTTCTGAGAAACTGCTTGGTGATGTGCGCATTCCACTCAGGGAGTTATAACTTTCTTCTCATAAGGCACAGTTTGAACACTGTTTCTGTAAAACCAAAAGAGTGATATTCGGAGCACATTGAAGACTATGGCAAAAAGTGAAATGTCGTCCAAATAAAAACAGAAAGAATCACGCGAAGAAACTGCTCTCTGACATGTCCATTCTCTTCACAGGGTTAAAGCTTACTCTATATTTCCCAGTTTGAAAGTCGGTCTTTGAGGGATCTGTGAAGCGATAGAAAGTGGAGACCGGAGGCCTGTGTGAGGCAAGGAAAAATCTTCCATCGAAAATCGGAGAGAAGCTTTCTGCGCAACTCTTTTGTGATGTTTGTTTTCATCTCATAGCGTTAAATCATCCTTTGGATTGAGCAGTTTGAAATCACTGTTTCTGTGGAATCTGAGAAAGGACATTTGGAAACGCTTTTTAGAATATCCTGAAAAAGAAATGACCTCAGAGAGAAAGCAGAATGAAGCTTTCTGTGAAACTGCCCTGGGTCACGTGAATTCCGCTCACACAGTTAAGCTTCTCTTTTCATTGAGTTGTATCATAACACTGTTCTTGTTTATTCAATGAAGGGATATTCTGGAGAGTTTTGAGGCTTATGGTGAGAAAAGAAACGACTTCAGATAGAAACTGGAGAGAAGCTTTCTGAGGCAGTTCTTTGTGATGTGTGCATTACATTCACAGAAGTATACCTTTCTTCTCCTAGAGGATTCCGGAATCCCTTTTGGAGAAAAAGCTACCAAGAGATATTTGGGAGTATAGTGATGACTACGGTGAAAAAAGTTATCCTCAGATAAAAACTGGAAAGAAAATTTCTGTGAAACTGCTTTGTGTTAGATATATTTATTCGTCTCACATAGTTAAAACCTTAATTATATTACACTGTTTGGAAACTTCCTCACACACAGATCTGCATAGGGTCGTTCGGGAGCACATACAGGCCTACGGTGAAAGAGGAGATATCTTCAGATAAAAACTGGATAGAAGCTTTTGGAGAAACTACTTTGTGATGTATGCATTCCACTCAGGGAGTTATACCTCTTTTCTCACAAGGCAGTGTTTGAACACCCTTCCTGTGGAACTGAAAAAGTGGTATTTCAGAACGCAGTGACAACTATGGCGAGTAGTGAAATACACTGAAATAAAATCGAGGAAGAAGCATTCCAAGAAGCTGCTCTCTGATAGGTGCATTCAGTTCAGAGAGTTAATGCTTACTCTATGTTGCCCCGTTTCAAAATTCTGTCTTTGGAGAATCTCTGAAGGGATATTTAGTGATGCCCAGAGGCTTGTGGTGAGCGAGGAAACGTCTTCCGATGAAACCTGCAGAGAAACGTTCTGAGCAACTGCTTTGCAATGTTTGTATTCATCCTCTATAGTTAAACCATTCTGTGGATTGAGCAGCTTGAAATCACTGTTTTTGTGGAATCTGAGGAAGGACATTTGGGAACGATCCTTACAATATGGAGAAAGAAATATCCTCAGGTAAAATCCAGAAGGAAGCATTCAATGAAACTGCTCGGTGTCATCTTAATTCCTCTCACTCAGATAAGCCTCTCTTTTCATTGAGCAGTTTTCTAACCCTGTGTATGTTTAGCATGTGATGGGATATTCAGGAGCATTTTGAGGCTAATGGTGAAAAAGGAAATATGTTCACACCGAAACTGGAGAGATGTTTTCCAAGGAACTGCTTTGTGACGTGTGCATTCCAGTCACAGTGTTATACCTCTCTTCTCATACAGTGTCGCAAAACCCTTTTGGAGAGACAGGTACCAGGTTATATTCGAGAGCATCTTGATGCCTACGGTGAAAAGGGAAATAGCCTCAGACAAAAACTGGAAACAAGCTTTCTAGGAAACTACTCTGTGATATGTGTAATCATCTCACTTCGCTAAAGCTTTCTTTATATTACGCAGCTTTGAAACCGTCACGGACGGATCCACGAAGGGACCTTCGGGAGCACATTCTGGACTATGGTGAGAAAGGAAATATCTTCAGATAAAAACTGGAAAGAAGCTTTCTGTGAATCTGCTTTTTGCTATGTTTATTCACCTCACAGAGTTGAAGCTTTCTTTATATTACGCAGATTGGAAACTCCCTCGTGTATGTATCCGAGAAGGGATATTTGAGATCACATTCGTTCCTCTGGTGAAATAGCAAATATAGTCAGATAAAAACTGGAGAGAATATTTCTGAGAAACTGCTTGGTGATGTATGAATTCCACTCAGGGTGTTATAACTTTCTTCTCATAAGCACAGTTTGAACACTGTTCCTGTAAAACCAAAAGAGTTTTATTCGGAGCACATTGAAGAGTATCGCAAAAAGTGAAATGTCGTCCAAAAAAACCAGAAAAAAGCTCTCGAAGAAACTGTTCTCTGTCATGTCCATTTTTTTTGACAGGGTTAAAACTTTCTCTACGTTTCCCAGTTTGAAAGTCGGTCTTTGACGTTTCTGCCAAGGGGCAGTTTATGTCTTCCGGGGGCCTGTGTCGAGCAAGGAAACATCTTCCATCGAAAATTGGAGAGAAGCTTTCTGCGCAATTATTTTGTGATGTTTGCATTCATCTGAGGGAGTTAAATCATTCTTTGGACTGAGCAGTTTGAAATCACTGTTTCTGTGGACTCTGAGAAATGACATTTGGAAATGCTCCTTAGAATATTCTGAAAAAGAAATAACCTCAGAAAAAACCAGAAGGAAGTTTCTGTGAAAGTGCTCTGTGTCACGTGAATTCTGCTCACACAGTTAAGCCTCTCTTTTCATTGAACTGTATCATAACACTGTTTTTGTTTAGTCTGCGAAGGGATACTCCAGAGGGCTTTGAGGCTTACAGTGAGAAATAAAATGTCTTCAGATAGAAACTGGAGAGAAGCTTTCTGAGGAGCTACTTTGTGACGTGTGCATTCCACTCAGAGATATATACCTTTCTTCTCCTAGAGGATTCTGCAATCCCTTTTGGAGAAAAAGCTACCAAGAGATATTCGGGAGTATAGCGACGACAATGGTGACAAAGGAAATTTCCTCAGACAAAAACTGGAAAGAAGATTTCTGTGAAACTGCTTTGTGTTAGGTATGTTTCTTTGTCTTGCATATTTAAAACTTTTCTTATATTACACTGTTTGGAAACTCAGTCATGCACGGATCAGTGAAGGGACATTCGGGAGCATATACAGGCTTACGGTGAAAGAGGAGATATCTTCAGATAACAACTGGATAGAAGCTTTCTGAGAAACTACATTTTGATGTATGCATTCCACTCAGGGAGTTACACCTCTTTTCTCACAAGGCAGTGTTTGAAACCTGTTCCTGTGAAAACCGAAATGTGATATTTCGGAATGCATTGAGGACTATGGCAAATAGTGACATATACTGAAATACAATTGAGGAAGAAGCGTTCCAAAAATCTGCTTTCTGATATATGCACTCACTTCACAGAGTTAATGCTTACTCTATGATGCCCAGTTTCAAAACTCTGCCTTTGAATAATCTATGAAGGGATATTTAGCAACGCCTGGAGGCTTGTGGTTAGTGAGGAAACGTCTTTTGATTAAACCTGCAGAGAAACGTTTTGAGCAACTGCTTTGCGATGTGTGCATTCGTCTCATAGAGTTAAACCATTCTTTGGATTAAGCAGCTTGAAATCACTGTTTTTGTTGAATCAGAACAAGGATATTTGGGAACAATCCTTAGAATATGGAGAAAGAAATATCCTCAGGTAAAATCCAGAAGGAATCTTTCTGTGAAACTGCTCTGTGTTGTCCTAATTCCTCTCACTCAGATAAGCGTCCCTTTTCATTGAGAAGTTTTCTAGCCCTGTGTATGTTTAGCGTGTGATGGGATATTCGGGAGCACTTTGAGGCTAAAGGTGAAAAAGGAGATATCTTCAGATAAAAACTGGATAGAAGCTTTCCGAGAAACTGCTTTGTGATGTGTGCATTCCAGTCACAGTGTTATACCTCTCTTCTCATACAGAGTAAGGGAAACCCTTTTGGAGAAACAGGTACCAGGAGATATTCGGGAGCATGTTGATGCCGATGGTGAAAAGGGAAATAGCCTCAGACATAAACTGGAAGGAAGATTTCTAGGATACTACTCTGTGATATGTGTAATCATCTCGCATAGATAAAGCTTTCTTTACATTAGGCAGCTTGGAAACTGCCATGGACGGATCCACGAATAAACTTTCAGGAGCACATTCTGCACTATGGTGAAAAAGGAAGTATCTTCAGATAAAAACTGGAAAGAAGCTTTATTTGAATCTACTTTTTCTATGTTCATTCATCTCACATAGATGAAGCTTTCTTTATATTATGCAACTTGGAAACTCCCTCATGGTTGGAACTGTGAAAGGATATATGGGATCACATTTGGACCTTTGGTAAAATAAGAAATACAGTCAGATAAAAACTGGAGAGAAGCTTTCTGAGTAACTACTTGGTGATGTATGCATTCCACTCAGGGAGTTATAACTTTCTTCTCACAAGGCACAGTTTGAACACAGTGCCTATAAAACCAAAAGAGTGACATTCAGAGCACATTGAAGACTATGGCAAAAAGTGAAATGTCGTCCAATAAAAAGGAGAAAGAAGCACTTGAAGAAACTGCTCTCTGACATGTCCATTCTTTTCAAAGGGTTAAAACTTACTCAATATTTCCCAGATTGAAAGTCAGTCACTGAGGGTTCTGCAAAGGGATAGTAAGTGACGACTGGAAGCCTGAGTGAGGCAAGGAAATGTCTTCCATCGAAAATCGGAGAGAAGCTTTCTGCGCAACTCCTTTGTGATGTTTGTATTCATATCATAGAGTTAAGTCATTCTTTGGATTGAGCAGTTTGAAATCACTGTTTCTGTGGAATCAGAAAAAGGACATTTGGAAACGCTCTTTAGGGTATCCTGAAAAAGAAATAGCCTCAGAGAGAAACCAGAAGGAAGCTTTCTGTGAAACTGCTCTGTGTCACGTGAATTCCCCTCACACAGTTAAGCTTCTCTTTTCATTGAGCTGTACCATAACACTGTTTTTGTTTAATCTGTGAAGGGATATTCTGGAGGGATTTTAGGCTTATGTAGAGAAAGAAAACGTCCTCAGATAGAAACTGGTGAGAAGCTTTCTGAGGAGCTGCATTGTGACGTGTGAATTACTCTCACAGAAATATACCTTTATTCCCCTGCAGGATACTGGAATCCCTTTTGGAGAAAAAGCTACCAAGAGATACTCGGGAGTATAGCTAACACTATGGTTAAAAAGGAGATATCCTCAGACAAAAACTGGAAAGAAGATTACTGTGAAACTGTTTTGTTTTAGATATATTTATTCATTTTGCATAGTCAAAACTTTAATTATATTAGGCAGCTGGGAGACTCCGTCAAGAACAGATCCCCGAAGGAACATTCGGGAGCACATTCAGGCCTACAGTGAAACAGGAGATATCTTCAGATAAAAACAGGATGGAAGCTTTCTGAGAAACTACTTTGTGATGTATGCATTCCACTCAGGAAGTAATACCTCCTTTCTCAAAAGACAGTGTTTGAACACTGTTCCTGTGAAACCGAAAAAGTGATATTTTGCAACACATTGAGGACTATCGCGAATAGTGAAATATACTGAAATAAAACCGAGGAAGAAGCGTTCCAAGAATCTGCTCTCTGATATGTGCATTCACTTCACAGAGTTAATGCTTACTCTATGTTGCCCAGTTTCGAAACTGTGTTTTTGAAAAATCTGTGAAGAGATATTTCGTGACGCCCAGAGGATTTTGGTGAGTGAGGAAACGAGTTCCGGTGAAACCTGCTTAGAAACGATCTGAGCAACTGCTTTGCGATGTGTGTATTCTTCTCATAGAATTGAACCATTCTTTGCATTGAGCAGCTTGAAATCACTGTTTTTGTGGAATCTGAGGAAGGACATTTGGAATTGATCCTTAGAATATAGAGAAAGAAATATCCTCAGGTAAAATCCAGAAGGAAGTTTTCTGTGAAACTGCTCTTTGTCATCTTATTTTGTCTTGCTCAGGTAAGCCTCTCTTTTCATTGAGTAATTTTCTAACCCTTTGAATGGTTAGCGTGTGATGGGATATTTTGGAGTACTTTGAGGCTTATGGTGAAAGAGGAAATATGTTCAGAGTGAAAGGGGAGAGAAGCTTTCGGAGGAACTGCTTTGTGACGTGTACATTCCAGTCACAGTGTTTTACCTCTCTTCTCATACAGCATCGGAGAAACCCTTTTGGAGAAACTGGTACCAAGTGATATTCAGGAGCATGTTGATGCTGAATGTGAAAAGGGAAATAGCCTCAGACAAAAACTGGAAGGATGCTTTCTAGGAAACTACTCTGTGGTATGTGTAATCATCTCACATAGATAAAGCTTTCCTTACATTACGCAGCTTGGAAATTCTCATGGATGAAACCACGAAGGGACCTTCGGGAGCACATTCTGGACTATGGTGAAAAAGGAAATATCTTCAGATAAAAACTGGAAAGATGCTTTCTGTGAATCTGCTTTTTGCTATGTTTATTCATCTCACATAGATGAAGCTTTCTTTACATTATGCAGCTTGGAAACTCCCTCGTAAATGGATCCACAAGAGGATATTTGGGATCACATTGGGCCTATGGTGAAATAGGAAATATAGTCAGATAAAAACTGGAGAGAAGTTTTCTGTGAAACTACTTGGTGATGTGAGCATTTTAATCAGGGAGTTTTAACTTTCTTCTCATAAGGCACAGTTTAAACACTGTTCCTGTAAATCAAAACAGTCACATTCAGAGCATATTGAAGTATATGGCAAAAAATGAAATTTTGTCTAATACTAAACGGAAAGAAGCACTCAAAGAAACTGCTCTCTGACTTCTCCATTCTTTTCACAGGGCTTGGCTTACTCTACATTTCCCAGTTTGAAAGTCTGTCTTTGAGGGTTCTGTCAAGGGATAGTAAGTTGCGACCAGAGGCCTGTGTGAGGCAAAGAAATGTCTTCCATCGAAAATCAGAGAAAAGCTTTCTGAGCAACTCTTGTGATGTTTGTATTCATCTGATAGCGTTAAATCATTCTTTGAATTGAGCAGTTTGAAATCACTGTTTTTGTGGAGTCTGAGAAAGGACATTTGGAAACACTCTTTAGAATATTGTGAAAAAGAAATAACCTCAGAGAGATCCCAGAAGGAAGCTTTCTGTGAAACTGCTCTGTGTAACATGAATTACGTTCACACAGTTAAACTTCTCTTTTCATTGAGCTGTATCATAACACTGTTTTTGTTTCGTCTGCAAAGAGATACTCTGGAGGGCTTTGAGGGTTACGGTGGAATTGAAACGTCTTCTGATAGAAACTGGAGAGAAGCTTTGAGGAGCTGCTTTGTGACGTGTGCATTCCAATGACAGAAACATACCTTTATTCTGCTAGAGAATTCCGAAATCCCTTTTGGAGAAAAAGCTACCAAGAGATATTCGGGAGTACAGCGACGACTATGGGGAAAAATGAAATATGCTCAGACAAAAACTGGAAAGAAGATTTCTGGGAAACTGCTTTGTGTTAGATATATTTATTTATCTCACATAGTTAAAACTTTAATTATATTACCGAGTTTGGAAACTCCATCATGCACAGATCCGTGAAGGGACATTCGGGAGCACATTCAGACCTACGGTGAAAGAGGAGATATCTTCACATAAAAACTGGATACAAGCTTTCCGAGGAAATCCTTTGTGACGTGTGCATTCTAGTCACAATTTTATACCTCTCTTCTCATACAGTGTTGGGGAAACCCTTTTGGAGAAACAGGTACCAGGTGATTTTTGGGAGCATGTCAATGCCGATGGTGAAAAGGGAAATAGCCTCAGACAAAAACTGGAAAGAAGCTTTATAGGAAACTACTCAGTAGTATGTGTAATCATCTCACATAGATAAAGCTTTCTTTACATTATGCAGCCTGGAAACTGTAATGGACAGATCCACGAAGGGACCTTCACGAGCACATTCAAGAATAGGGTGAAAAAGGAAATATCTTCAGATAAAAACTGTTTAGAACATTTCTGTGAATCTGCTTTTTGCTATGTTTATTCATCTCACGTAGATGAAGCTTTCTTTACATTACACAGCTTGGAAACTCTCTCCTGGATGGATCCACATAGGGATGTTTGGGATCACATTCAGGCCTATGGTGAAATAGGAAATATAGTCAGATAAAAACTTGAGAGAACTTTGGGAGAAACTGCTTGGTGATGTGTGCATTCCACTCAGGGAATTATAACTTTGTTCTCATAAGGCACAATTTTAACACTGTTCCTGTAAAACTACAAGAGTGATATTCAGAGCACATTGAAGACTATCTTAAAAAGTGAAATGTCGTCCAATAAAAAACAGAAAGAAGCACTCGAAGATACTGCTTTCTTATATGTCCATTCTTTTCACAGTGTTAAAGCTTACTCTACATTTCCCAGTTTGAGATTCGGTCTTTGAGGGTTCTGTGAAGGGATCGTAATTGGCAACCAGAGGCCTGTGTGACACACGGAAATGTCTTCCATCCAATATCAGAGAGAATGTTTCTGCACAACCCTTTTGTGATGTTTGTATTCATCTCATAGAGTTAAATCATTCTGCTCTCTGACGTACGCATTGTTTTCACATGGTAAAGCTCACTCTACATTTCCTAGTTTGGAAGTCGGACTTTGAGGGTTCTATAAAGTGATAGTAAGTGGCAATGGGAGGCATGTGTGAGGCAAGGAAATGTCTTCCATCGAAAATCGGAGAGAAGCTTTCTGCGCAACTGCTTTTTGATATTTGCATTCATCTCATAGAGTTAAATCATTCTTTGGATTGAGCCGTTTGAAATCACTGTTTCTGTGGAATCTGAGAAAGGATATTTGGAAATGCTCTTTAGAATATCCTAAAAAAGAAATAACCTCAGAGAGAAACCAGAAGGATGCTTTCTGTTAAACTGCTCAGTGTCCGTGAATTTTGCTCACACTTTCAAGCTTCCCTTTTCATTGAGCTGTATCATAATGCTGTGTTTGTTAAGGCTGCAAAGGGATATTCTGGAGGGCTTTGAGACTTACAATGAGAAAGGAAACCTCTTTAGATGGAAAGAGGAGAGAAGCTTTTTGAGGAGCTGCTTTGTGACATGTGTGTTCCACTCACAGAAATATACCTTTCTTCTCATAGAGCATTCTGGAAACCCTTTTGGATTAAAAGCTACCAAGAGATATTCAGGAGTTTAGGGAGGGCTATGGTCGAAAAGGAAATGTCCTCAGAGAAAAACTGGAAAGAAGATTTATGTGAAACTGCTTAGTGTTAGATACATTTATTCATCTCACATAGTTTAAACTTTTCTTATATTAAGCAGTGTGGAAACTCCATCATGCACGGATCCACAAAGGGCCATTCTGGAGCACATTCAGGCCCACAGTGAAAGAGGAGATATCTTCAGATAAAACCTGTATAGTAGCTTTCTGTGAAACTACTTTGTGATGTTTGCATTCCACTCAGGGAGTTGTGCCTCTTTTCTCACAAGGCAGTGTTTGAACACTGTACCTGTGAAACCGAAAAAGTGATATTTAGGTTCACATTGAGGACTATGGCAAATACTGAAATATACTGAAATAAAATCAAGGAAGAAGCATTCCAAGAATCTGCTCTCTGATATGTGCATTCATTTCCCAGTGTTAATGCTTACTCTATGTTGTCCAGTTTCGAAACTCCGTCTTTGAAGAATCTGTGAAAGGATATTTAGTGACACCCGGAGGCTTGTGGTGAGCAAGGTAACATCTTCCGATGAAACTTGCCGAGAAACTGTCTGAGCAACTGCTTTGCGATGTGTGTATTGGTCTCAAAGAGTTAAACCATACTTTGGATTGAGTAGCTTGAAATCAATGTTTTTGTGGCATTTGAGGAAGGACATTTGGGAACAATCCTTAGAAAATGGAGAAAGAAATATCCTCAGGAAAAATCCAGTAGCAAGCTTTCTGTGAAACTCCCCATGTCACCTTAATTCCTCTCACTCAATTAAGCCTCTCTTTTCATTGAGCAGTTTTCTAACCCTGTGCTTGTTTAGCATATGATGGGATATTCGGGAGCACTTTGAGGCTTACGGTGAAAAAGGAAATACATTGAGACCGAAACTGGAGAGAGGCTTTCCAAGGAACTGCTTTGTGACGTGTGCATTCCAGTCACAGTGTTATACCACTGTTCTCATACAGGGTCGGGGAAACTCTTTTGGAGAAATAGGTACCAAGAGATATTCGGGAGCATGTTGATGCCGAAGGCGAAAAGGGAAAAAGCCTCAGACAAAAACTGGAAAGACACTTTGTAGGAAACTACTCTGTGATACGTGTAATCATCTCACATAGTAAAGCTTTCTTTACATTATGCACCTTGGAAAGTGTCATGGATAGACCCACAAAGGGACCTTTGGGATCAAATTCGGGACTATGGTGAAAAAGTAAATATTTTCAGATAAAAACTGGAAAGAAGCTTTCTGTGAATCTGCTTTTCTCTACATTTATTCAACTCACAGAGATGAAGCTTTCTTTACATTATGCAGCTTGGAAACTCCCTCATGAATGGATCCATGAAAGCATATTTGGGATCACATTTGGGTCTATGGTGAAATAGGAAATATAGTGAGATAAAAACTGGAGAGAAGCTTTCTGAGGAACTGCTTCATGATGTGAGTATTCCACTCACGGAGTTGTAACTTTCTTTTCATAAGGCACAGTTTGAACACTGTTCCTGTAAAACCAAAAGAGTGGTATTCGGAGCACATTGAAGACTACGGCAAAAAGTGAAATTTTCTCCAATAAAAAAGATAAAGAAGCATTCGAAGAAACTGCTCTCTGACATGTCCATTCGTTTCACAGGTTTAAATCTTCCTCTACATTTCCCAGCTTGAAAGTCGGTCTTTCAGAGTTCTTCGAAGGGATAGTAAGTGGGAACCGAAGGCCTTTGTCAAGCAAGAAAATGTCTTCCATCGAAAATTGCAGAAAAGCTTTCTGTGCAACTCTTTTGTGATGTTTGTATTCATCTCATGGAGTTAAATCATTCTTTGGATTGAGCAGTTTCAATTCACTGTTTCTGTGATGTCTGAGAAAGGACATTTGGAAACGCTTTTTAGAATATCCTGAAAAAGAAATAACCTCAGAGAGAAACCAGAAGGAGGCTTTCTGTGAAACTGCTCTGTGTCACGTGAATACTACTCACACAGTAAAGCTTCTCTTTTCATTCAGCTGTATCATAACACTGTTTTTGTTCAGTCAGTGAAGGCATATTCTGGAGGGCTTTGAGGCTTACAGTGAGAAAGGAAACGTCTTCAGATAGAGACTGGAGAGAAGCTTTCTGAGGAGTTGCTTTGTGACGTGTGCATTCCACTCACAGAAATATACCTTTCTTCTCCTAGAGGATTCCGGAATCCCTTTTGGAGAAAAAGCTACCAAGAAATATTCGGGAGTATAGCAAACACTATGGTGAAAAAGGAATTATCCTCAGACAAATAATGGAAATATTTCTGTGAAACTGCTTTGTGTTAGATATATTTATTCATCTCACATAGTTAAAACATTAATTATATTACACCATTTGTAAACTCCGTCATACGAAGGGATATTCGGGAGCACATTCAGGCCTCTGGTGAAAGAGGAGATATCTTCACTTTAAAACTGCATAGAAGTTTTCTGAGAAACTACTTTGTGATATATGCATTCCAGTCAGGGAGTTATACCTCTTTTCTCACAAGGCAGTGTTTGAAAACTGTTCCTGTGAAACCGAAAAAGTGATTTCAAAATGCATTGAGGACTATGGTGAAGAGTGAAATACACTGAAATAAAATCGAGGAAGAAGCGTTCCAACAATCTGTTCTATGATATGTGCATTGAATTCACAGAGTTAATGCTTACTCTATGTTGCTCAGTTTTGAAACTCTGTCTTTGAAGAATCTGGGAAGGGATATGTCGTGACGCTCGGAGGCTTGTCTTGAGCGAGGAAACGCCTCCCAATGAAACCTGCAAAGAAAAACGTTCTGAGCAACTGCTTTGCAATGTGTGTATTTGTCTCATAGAGATAAACCATTCTTTGAATTGAGCACCTTGAAATCACTGTTTTTGTTGAATCAGAGCAAGGATATTTGGGAACAATCCTTAGAATATGGAGAAAGAAATACCCTTATGTAAAATCCAGAAAGAAGCTTTCTGTGAAACTGCTCTGTGTTGTCTCAATTCCTCTCACTCAGATAAGCCTCTCTTTTCATTGAGCAGTTTTCTAGCCCTGTGTATGTTTAGCGTGTGATGGGATATTAGGGAGCACTTTGAGGCTAACGGTCATAAAGGAAATACATTGAAACTGAAACTGGAGAGAAGCTTTCTGAGGAACTGCTTTGTGACGTGTGCATTCCAGTCACAGTGTTATACCTCTCTCTCATACTGCGTCAGTGAAACCCTTTGGAGAAACTGGTACCAAGTTATATGTGGGAGCATGTTGATTCCGATGGTGAAAAGGGAAATAGCCTCAGACAAAAAATGGAAAGAAGCTTTCTAGGAAACTACTCTGTGATATGTGTAATCATCTCACAAAGGTAAAGCTTTCTATACATTAGGGAGCTTGGAAACAGTCATGGACGGATACATGAATGGAGCTTCGGGAGCACATTCTGCACTATGGTGAAAAAGGAAATATCTTCAGATAAACACTGAAAATAAGCTTTCTGTGAATTTGCTTTTTGCTATGTTTATTCATCTCACAAACATGAAGCTTTCTTTACATTACGCATCTTGGAAACTCCCTCATTGATTGATTTGAAAAATGATATTTGGGAACACATTCGGACCTACAGTGAAATAGAGTATACAGTCAGATAAAAACGAAAGAGAAGCTTTCTGAAAAACTGCTTGGTGACTTGTGCATTCCAATCAGGCAATTGTAACTCTTTTCTCATAAGGCACAGTTTGAACAGTGTTTCTGTAAAACCAAAAGAGTGATATTCAGAGCACATTGATGACTATGGCAAAAAGTGTAATGTTGTCCAATAAAAAACAGAATCACTCAAAGAAACTGTTCTCTGACCTGTGCATTGTTCTCACAGGGTTAAGGCTTACTCTACATTTCCTAGTTTGGAAATCGGTCTTTGAGGGTTCTATGAAGGAATAGTAAGGGGCAAAACGAGGCCTGTGTGAGTCAAGGAAATGTCTTCCATCGAAAATCTGAGAGAAGCTTTCTGTGCAACTCTTTTGTGATGATTGTATTCATCTCATAGAGTTAATTCATTCTTTGGATTGAGACGGTGGAAATCACTGTTTCTGTGGAATCTGAGAAAGGACATTTGGAAACGCTCTTTAGAATATCCTGAAAAAGAAATAACCTTAGAGAGAACCAGAAAGAAGCTTTCTGTGAACATGCTCTGTGTCACGTGAATTCCACTCACACAGTTAGGCTTCTCTGTTCATTGAGCTGTATCATAACACTGCTTTTGTTTAGTCTGCAATGGGATATTCAGGAGCACTTTGAGCCCTACGGTGAGAAAGGAAACGTCTTCATATAGAACTTGAGAGAAGCTTTCTGAGGAGCTGCTTTGTGACATGTGCATTCCACTCACAGAAATATAGTTGTCCTCTCCTCGAGGATTCCGGAATCCCTTTTGGAGAAAAAGCTACCAAGAGATATTCAGGAGTGTAGTGACAACTATGGTGAAAAAGGAAATATCCTCAGACAAAAACTGGAAAGAAGATTTTTCTGAAACTGCTTTGTGTTAGATATATTTTTTCATCTTGCATAGTTAAAAGTTTAATTATATTCCACAGTTTGTAAACTCCATCATGCAGGACTCAGTGAATGGACATTTGGGAGCACATTCAGGCCTACAGTGAAAGAGGAGATATCTTCAGATAAAAGCTGGAGAGAAGCTTTCTGAGAAACAACTTTGTTATGTATGCATTCCACTCAGGGAGATATAACTCTCTTCTCACTAGGCAGTGTTTTAACACTGTTCCTGTGAAACCGAAAAAGGGATATTTTGAAATGCCTTGAGGACCATGGTGAGCAGTGAAATGTAGTGAAATAAAATCGAAGAAGAAGCGTTCCAAGAATCTGTTCTCTGATATGTGCATTCAATTCACGAGTTAATGTTTACTCTATGTTGCCCAGTTTCGAAACTCTCTCTTTGAAGAATCTGTGAAGGGATATTTAGTGACACCCAGAGGCTTCTGGTGAGTGAGAAAACGTGTTCGAATGAAACCTGCAGAGAAACGTTCTGCGAAACTGCTTTGCGATGTTTGTATTCCTCTCCTAGAGTTAAACCATTCTTTGGATCGAGCAGCTTGACATCACTGTTTTGGTGGAATCTGAGGAAGGAACGATCCTTAGAATATGGAGAGACAAATATCCTCAGGTAAAAACCAAAAGGAAGCTTTCTGTGAAACTGCTCTGTGTCGTCTAAATTCCTCTCACTCAGATAAGCCTCTTGTTTCATTAAGCAGTTTTCTAACCCTGTGTTTGTTTAGCATGTGATGTGATATTCAGGAGTACTTTGAGGCTAATGGTGAAAAAGAAAATGTGTTCAGTCCGAAACTGGAGAGAAGCTTACCGAGGAACTGCTTTGTGAGGTGTGCATTCCAGTCACAGTGTTATATCTGTCTTCTCATACAGTGTTAGTGAAACTCTTTTGGAGATACAGGTACCAAGTGATATTCGGCAGCATGTTGATGCCGATGGTGAAAAGGGGAATAGCCTCAGACTAAAACTGGAAAGAAGCTTTCTAGAAAACTGCTATGTGATATCTGTAATCATCTCATATAGATAAAGCTTTCTTTACATTACGCAGCTTGGAAACTGTCATGGACGTATCCACAAAGGGACCTTCGGGAGCACATTCTGGACTAGGGTGAAAAAGGAACTATCTTCAGAAAAAAACTGGAAAGGAGCATTCTGTGAATCTGCTTTTTCTATGTTTATTCATCCCACATAGATGAAGCTTTCTTTACATTACGCAGCTTGGAAACTCCCTCGTGGATGGATCCGCGAAGGAATATTTCGGATCACATTTGGGCCTATGGGGAAATAGGAAATATAGTCTGGTAAAAAGTGGAGAGAAGCTCTATGAGAAGCTGCTTGGTGATGTATGCATTCCACTCAGGGAGTTATAACTTTCTTCTCATAAGGCACAGTTTGAACAGAGTTCCTATAAAACCAAAAGAGTGATATTCGGAACACATTGTAGACTGTGGCAAGAAGTGAAATGTCGTCCAATAAAAAACAGAAAGAAGCACTCGAAGAAACTGCTCTCTGACATGTCCGCTCTTTTCACAGGTTAAAGCTGACTCTACATTTGCCAGTTTCAAAGTCGGTCTTTGAGAGTTCTGGTAAGTGGCAACAAGAGGCCTGTGTGAGGCATCGAAATGTTTTCCATCGAAAATTGGAGAGAAGATTTCTGTGCAACTCTTTTGTGATGTTTGTATTCATTGCATAGAGTTAAATCATTCTTTGAATTGAGCAGTTTGAAATCACTGCTTTTGTGGAATCTGAGAAAGGACATTTAGAAACGCTCTTTAGAATATCCTGAAAAAGAAATAACCTCAGAGAGAAACCAGAAGGAAGGTTTCTGTGAAACTGCTCTGTGTCACGTGAATTCCTCTCACACAGTTAAGATTCTATTTTCATTGAGCTGTATCATAACACTGTTTTTGTTTAGTCCATGAAGGATATTCTGGAGGTCTTTGAGGCTTACGGTGAGAAAGGAAACGTATTCAGATAGAAGTTGGAGAGAAGCTATATGAGGAGATGCTTTGTGATGTGTGCATTCCACTCACAGAAATATACCTTTATTCTCCTAGAGGATTCCGGAATCCCTTTTGGAGAAAAAGGTACCAAGAGATATTCGGGAGTATAGCAAAGACTATAGTGAAAAAGGAAATATTCTCAGACAAAATATGGAAAAAAGATTTCTGTGAAACTGCTTTGTGTTAGATATGTTCATTCCTCTTGCATAGTTAAAACTTTACTTATACTACACATTTTGGAAACTCTGTCACACACATATCCATGAATAGACATTCAGGAACACATTCAGGCTTGGATACGTCCATGACAGTTTCCAAGCTGCGTAATGTAAAGAAAGCTTTATCTATGTGAGATGATTACACATATCACAGAGTAGTTTCTTAGAAACCTTCTTTCCAGCTTTTGCTGAGGCTATTTCCCTTTTCACCATCGACATGAACGTGATCCCGAATATCACCAGGTACCTGTTTCTCCAAAGGGGTTTCCCTGACACTGTATGAGAAGAGAGGTATAAAACTGTGACTGGAATGCACACGTCACAAAGGAGTTCCTCGGAAAGCTTCTGTCCAATTTCGGTCTGAACATATTTCCTTTTTCACCGTTAGACTCAAAGTGCTCCCGAATATCCCATCACATGCTAAACATACACAGGAGTAGACAACTGCTAAATGAAAAGAGAGGCTTATGTGAGTGAGAGGAATTAAAAAGATACAGAGCAGTTCCACAGAAGCTTCCTTCTGGATTTTACCTGAGGATATTTCCTCCTCCATATTTCTAGGATCGTTCCCAAATGTCCTTCCTCCAATTCCACAAAACCAGTGATTCCAAGCTGCTCAATCCAAAGAATGGTTTAACTCTATGAGACGAATACACACTTCGCAAAGCAGTTGCTCAGAAATATTCTGTGCAGGTTTCATTGGAAGACGTTTCCTCGCTCACCACAAACGCCCGGGCATCACTAATTATTCCTTCATAGATTCTTCAAAGACAGAGTTTCAAAACTCGGTAACATAGTGTAAGCCTTAACTCAGTGAATGAATTCACATATCAGAGAGCAGATTATTGGAAGGCTTCTTCCTCGATTTTATTTCAGTATATTTCACTATTCACCATAGTCCTCAATGCAATCTGAAATATCACTTCTCCGGTTTCACAGGAACAGTGTTCAAACACTGCCTTGTGAGAAAAGAGAGATAACTCCCTGAGTGGAATGCATACATTGCAAGGTAGATTCTCAGAAAAGTTCTATCCAGTTTTTATCTGAAGATATCTCCTCTTTCAACATAGGTCTTAATGTGTTCCCGAATGTCCCTTCACGGATCTGTGCATGACGGAATTTCCAAACTGAGTAATGTAATTAAAGTTTTAACTATGCAAGATGAATAACTATATCCAACACAAAGCAGTTTCACAGAAATCTTCTTTCCAGTTTTGTCTGAAAATATTTCCTTTTTCACCATAGTTGTCACTATACTCCCGAATATCTCTTGGTAGCTTTTTCTCCAAAAGGGATTCCAGAATCCTCTAGGAGAAGAAAGGTATATTTCTGTGAGTGGAATGCACACGTCACAAAGCATCTCCTCAGAAAGCTTCCGTCTGGTTTCTATCAAAAGACGTTTCCTTTCTCACCATAAGCCTCAAAGCCCTCCAGAATATCCCTTCTCAGACTAAACAAAAACAGTGTTATGATACAGCTCAATGAAAATAGAAGCTTAACTGTGTTAGAAAAATTCATGTGACACAGAGCAGTTTCACAGAAAGCTTCCTTCTGGTTTTGCTCTGAGGTTATTTCTTTTTCAGGATATTCTAAAGAGCGTTTCCAAATGTCCTTTCTCAGATTCCACAGAAACAGTGATTTCAAACTGCTCAATCCAAAGAATCATTTACGTCTATGAAATGAATGTAAACACCACAAAGAGTTGCACAGAAGTCTTCTCTCTGATTTCGATTTAAGACAATTTCTTGCTTCACACAGGCCTCCAGTTGCAACATACTATCTTTTCGCAGAAACCTCAAAGACCGACTTTCAAATTGGGAAATGCAGAGTAAGCTTTAACCCTGTGAAAGGAACGGACATGCCAGAGAGCAGTTTCTTCGAATGCTTCTTTCTGTTTTTTATTGGACGGCATTTCACTTTTTGCCATAGTCTTCAATGTGCTCCAAATACCACTCTTTTGGTTTTACAGGAACAGTGTTCAAACTGTGCCTTATGAGAAGACAGTTATAACTCCCTGAGTGGAATGCACATATCACCAAGCAGTTTCTCAGAAAGCTTCTCTCCAGTATTTATCTGACTGTATTTCCACTTTCACCATTGGCCCGAATGTGATCCCAAATATTCTTTCGGGGATCCATCCACGAGGGAGCTTCCCAGCTGTGTAATGTAAAGAAAGCTTCATCTATGTAAGATGAATAAACTTAGCAAAAATCAGATTCACAGAAAGCTTCTTTCCAGTTTTAGTCTGAAGATATTTCCTTTTTCATCATAGTCCTGAATGTGCTCCCAAAGGTCCCTTTGTGGATCCGTCCATGAGAATTTCCAAGCTGCGTAATGTAAAGAAAGCTTTATCTATGTGAGATGATTACACATATCACAGAGTAGTTTCCAGAAAGCATCCTTCCAGGTTTTGTCTTTGGCTATTTCCCTTTTCACCATCAGCATCAACATGCTCCCGAATATCACTGGGTACCTGTTTCTCCAAAAGGGTTTCCCCAATGCTGTATGAGAAGAGAGGTATAACACAGTGACTGGATTGCACACATCACAAAGCCATTCCGTGGAAAGCTTCTCTCCAGTTTCCCTCTGATTATACTTCCTTTTTTACCATAAGCTTCAATGTGCTACCAAATATCCCAACACACACTAAACATATACAGGGTTAGAAAACTGCTGAATGAAAAGAGAGGCTTAACTGAGTGAGTTAAAGGAATTAAGACGACACAGAGCAGTTTCCCAGAAAGCTTCTTAATGTATTTTTCCTGATGATATTTCTTTCTCCATAATCTAAGGATCATTCCCGAATATCCTTCCTCGGATTACACAAAAAAAAGTGGTTTCAAGCTGCTCAATCCTAAGAATGGTTTAACTCTATGAGACGAATACACACATCACAAAGCATTGGCTCAGAAAGTTTCTCTGCAGGATTCATTGAAAGACGTTTCCTTCTTCACCAGAAGTCTCCAGGCGTCACTAAATATCCCTTCACCGATTCTTTAAAGACAGAATTTCAAAACTGGGCAACATTAATTCTGTGAAGTGAATGCACATATCAGAGAGCACATTCTTGGAACGCTTCCTTTTCGATTTATTTCAGTATATTTCACTCTTTGCAATAGTCCTCCATGCGCTATGAAATATCACTTTTTCGGTTTCACAGGAACAGTGTTCAAATGCTGCCTTGTGCGAAAAGTGGTATAACTCCCTGAGTGGAATGCACACACCACAAAATAGTTTCTCAGAAAGATTCTATCCAGTTTTATATGAAGATATCTCCTCTTTCACTGTAGGTCTGAATGTGCTCCCGAATGTCCCTTCATGGATCCTTGCATGACAGAATTTCCAAAGTGCATAATATAATTAAAGTTTTAACTATCAGAGATTAATAAATATATCTAACACAAAGCAGCTTCACAGAAAACTTCTTTCCAGCTTTTTCTGAGGATTTTTTTTTTCACCATAGCACTCCCTGTACTTCCGAATGTCTCTTGGTAACTCTTTCTCCAACATTGATTCCAGAATCCTATAGGAGAAGAAATATCCTTTCTCAGATTCCACAGAAACAGTGATTTCAAACTTCTCAATTCAAAGAATGATTTAACGCTATGAGATGAATACAAACATCACAAAACGGTTGCACAGAAAGCTTCTCTCCGATTTTCGATGGAAGACATTTTCTTGAATCACACAGGCCTCTGGTCGCCGCTTACTATCCTTTCACAGAAACCTCAAAGATCGACTTTCAAACTTGGAAATGTAGAGTAAGCTTTAACCCTGTGAAAAGAATGGATATGTCAGAGAGCCATTTCTTCGAGTGCTTCTTTCTGTTTTTTACTGGATGACATTCCACTTTCTGCCATAGCTTTCAACGTGCTAGGAATATCACTCTATTGGTTTTACAGGAACAGTGTTCATACTGTGCCTTATGAGAAGAAAGTTATAAACACCTGAGTGGAATGCACACATCACCATGCAGGTTCTCATAAAGCTTTTCTCCAGTATTTATCTGACTATATTTCCTATTTTACCATAGGCCCGAATGTGATTCCAAATATTCCTTGACGGATCCATCCACGAGGGAGTTTCCAAGCTGTGTAATGTAAAGTAAGTTTCATCTGTGTGAGATGAACAAACATAGCAAAAAGCACATTCACAGAATGTTTCTTTCCAGTTTTTATCTGAAGATATTTCCTTTTTCACCAGAGTCTAGAATGTGCTCCAGAAGGTCCCTTTGTGGATCCGTCTATTACATTTTCCAAGCTGTGTAATGTAAATAAAGCTTTATCTATGTGAGATGATTACACATATCACAGAGTAGTTTCCTAGAACGCTTCTTTCTAGTTTTTGTCTGAGGCTATTTCCCTTTTCACCATCAGCATCAAGATGCTCCAGAATATCACTTTGTACCTGTTTCTCACAAAGGGTTTCGTGACGCTGTATGAGAAGAGAGGTATAACACTGTGACTGGAATGCACACGTCACAAAGCAGTTCCTCAGAAAGCTTCTCTCCAGTTTCAGACTGAACATATTTCCTTTTTTACCATTAGCCTCAAAGCGCTCCTGAATGTCCCATCACACGTTAAACATACAAAGAGCAAGCAAACTGCACAATGAAAATTGATGAGACTTATCTGAGTGAGAGGAATTAAGGCGACATAGAGCAGTTTCACAGAAAGCTTCCTTCTGGATTTTACCTGAGGATATTTCTTTCTCCATATTCTGTGGATCGTTACCAAATGTCTTTCCTCATATTCCACAAAAACAGTGAGTTCAAGATGCTCAATCCAAAGAATGGCTTAACTCTAGAAGAATACACACATCACAAATCAGTTGCTCAGAAGGTTTCTCTGAAGATTTCATCGGAAGGCATTTCCTCGCTCACCACAAGCCTCCGGGCATCACTAAATATCCCTTCACAGATTCTTCAAAGAGAGAGTTTTGAAACTGGGCAACATAGAGTAAGCATTAACTCTGTGAAGTGAATTGTCAGAGAGCAGATTCTTGGAACGATTCTTCCTCGATTTTATTTCAGTATATTTCACTATTCGCCATAGTCCTCAATGCATTCCAAAATATAAGTTTTTCGGTTTCACAGGAACAGTGTTCAAACACTGCTTGTGAGAAAATAGGTATACCTCCCTGAGTGGAATGCATACATCACAAAGTAGTTTCTCAGAAAGCTTCTATCCAGTTTTTATATGAAGATATCTCCTCTTTCACCGTAGGCGTGAATGTGCTCCCGAATGTCCCTTCGCAGATCTGTGCACAACGGAGTTCCCAAACTGTGTAATATAATTAAAATTATAACTATGCGAGATGAAAAAATATATCTCACACAAAGAAGTTTCACAGAAATCTTCTTTCCACTTTTTGTCTGAAGATATTTCCTTTTTCATCATAGTCGTTGCTATACTCCCGAATATCCCTTCGTAGCTTTTTCTCCAAAAGGGATTCCAGAATCATCTACGAGAATTAAGGTATATTTCTGTGAGTGGAATGCACACATCACAAAGCAGCTCTTCAGAATGTTCTCTCCAGTTTCTATCTGAAGATGATTCCTTTCTCACCATAAGCCTTAAAGCGCTCCTGAATATCCCTTTGTAGACTAAACAAAAACAGTGTTATTATACAGCTCAATGAAAAGAGAAGCTTAACTGTGTGAGCAGAATACACGTGACACAGAGTAGTTTCACAGAAACCTTCCTTCTGGTTTCTCTCTGAGGTTTTTTTTTTTTCCAGGATATTCCAAAGAGCGTTTCCAAATGTACTTTCTCAGATTCCACAGAAACAGTGATTTCAAACTGCTCAACAAAGAATGATTTAGCTCTATGAGATGAATACAAACATCATGAAAGAGTTTCACAGAATGATTCTCTCCAATTTTCGATGAAAGACATTTCCTTGCCTCACACAGGCCTCAGGTTGCCACTTACTATCCCTTCGGAAAACCCTCAAAGATCGACTTTCAAACTGGGAAATGTAGAGTAAGCTTTAACCGTAGGAAAAGAATGGACATGTCAGAGAGCAGTTTCTTCGAGTGCTTCTTTCTGTTATTTATTGGACGACATTTAACTTTTTCCCATAGTCTTCAATGTGCTCCGAATATCACTCTTTTGGTTCTACAGGAAAAGTCTTCAAACTGTGCTTTATGAGAAGAAACTTCATGGATATTTCCATGACAATTTCCAAGCTGCGCAATGTAAAGAAAGCTTCATCTATGTGAGGTGAATAAACATAGCAAAAAGCACATTCACAGAGAGCTTCTTTCCAGGTTTTATCTGAAGATATTTCCTTTATCACCATAGTCCAGAATGTGCTCCAGTAGGTCCCTTCGTGGATCCGTCCACGACAGTTTCCAAGCTAAGTAATGTAAAGAAAGCTTTATCTATGTGAGTTGATTATACATATCACAGAGTACTTTCCTAGAAAGCTTCTTTCCAGTTTTTGTCTAAGGCTGTTTCCTTTTCACCATCGGCGACAACATGCTCCCGAATATCACTTGTACTTGTTTCTCCAAAAGGGTTTCCCCGATGCTGTATGAGAAGAGAGGTATAACACTGTGTCTGGAATGCACACGTCACAAAGCAGTTCTCCAGAAAGCTTCTCTCCAGCTTCGGTCTGAATATATTTATTTTTTCACCATTAGCCTCAAAGTGCTCCCGAATATCCCATTCACATGCTAAACATCCACAGGGCTAGAAAACTGCTCAATGAAAAGGGAGGCTTATCTGAGTGAGAGTAATTAAGACGACACAGAGCAGTTTCACAGAAACTTTTCTTCTGTATATTCCCTGAGGATATTTCTTTCTCCATATTCTAAGGATCATTCCCAAATGTCCTTCTTTAAATTCCACAAAAATAGTGATTTTAATCTGCTCAATCCAAAGAATGATTTAACTCTATGAGACGAATACACACATCTCAAAGCAGTTTCTCAGAAGGTTTCACTGCAGGTTTCATTGGAAGACGTTTCCTCGCTCACCACAAGCCTCTGGGTGTCACTCAATATCCCTTCACAAATTCTTCAAAGAGAGTTTCAAAACTGGGCAACATAGAGTAAGCATTAACTCTGTCAAGTGAATGCAAATATCAGAGAGCAGATTCCTCGAATGCTTCTTCCTCGATTTTATTTCAGTATCGTTCACTATTCACCATAGTCTTCAATGCGTTCCAAAATATCACTTTTTCGGGTTCACAGGAACAGTGTTCAAACACTGCCTTGTGAGAAAAAGAAGTATAACTCCCAGAGTGGAATGCATATATCACAAAGTAGTTTCTCAGAAAGCTTCTGTCCAGTTTTTATCTGAAGATATCTCCTCTTTCACCGTAGGACTGAATGTGCTCCTAAATGTCCCTTCGCGGATCTGTGCATGACGGAGTTTCCAAACTGCATAATATAAGAAAAGTTTTAACTATGCAAGATGAATAAATATATCTAACACAAGGCAGTTTCTTTCTATTTTCCAGGGTTTGTCTGAAGATATTTTCTTTTTCACCATAGTGATCGCTGTGCTTCCGAATATCTCTTGGTAGCCTTTTCTCCAAAAGGGATACTGGAATCCTCTAGGAGAAGAAAGATATATTTCTCTGAGTGGAATGCACGTGTCACAAAGCAGTTGCTCGGAAAGCTTCTCTTCATTTTCTATCTGAAGACGTTTCCTTTCTCACCATAAGCCTCAAAGCCTTCCAGTATATCCCTTCGCAGACTAAACAAAAACATTGTTATGATACAGCTCAATGAAATGAGAAGCTTAACTGTATGAGTGGACTTCACGTGACACAGGGCAGTTTCACACAAAGCTTCCTTCTGGTTTGTCTCTGAGGTTATTTATTTTTCAGGATACTCTAAAGAGCGTTTCCAAATGTCCATTCTCAGATTCCACAGAAAGAGTGATTTCAAACTGCTCAATCCAAACAATGATTTAACTCTATGAGATGAATACAAACATCAGAAAAGAGAAAAGAGTTGTGCAGAAAGATTCTCTCCGATTTTTGATTTAAGACATTTCCTTGCCTCACACAGGCCTCAAGTCACAACTTATTATCCCTTCACAGAATTCTCAGAGACCGACTCTCAAACTGGGAAATTCAGAGTAAGCTTTAACCCTGAGAAAATAATCAACATGTCAGAGAGCAGTTTCTTCGATTGCTTCTTTCTGTTTTTTATTGGACGACATTTCACTTTTTGCCATAATATTCAATGTGCTCCGAATATAACACGTCCAGTTTTACAGGAACAGTGTTCTAACTGTGCCTTACGAGTAGAAAGTTATAACTCACTGAGTGGAACGCGCACATCACCAAGCAGTTTCTCAGAAAGCTACTCTCCAGTTTTTATCTGACTATATTTCCTATTTCACCATAGGCATGAATGTGATCCCAAATATCCCTTGGTGGACCCATTCATGAGGGAGTTTCCAAGCTGCATAATGTGAAGAAAGCTTCATCTATGTGAGATGAATAAACATAACAAAAAGAAGATTCACAGAAACCTTCTTTTAATTTTATCTGCAGATATTTCCTTTCTCACCATAGTCCAGAATGTGCTCCTGAAGGTCCCTTCGTGGATCCGTCAATGACAGTTTCCAAGCTGCGTAATGTGAAGAAAGCTTTATCTATGTGAGATGATTACACATATCATGTACTAGTTTCCTAGAAAGTTTCTTTCCAATTTTTTCCTGAGGCTATTTCCATTTTCACCATTGGCATCAACATGCTCCCGAATATCACTTGGTACCTGTTTAACCAAAAGGGTTTCCACGATGCCGTATGAGAAGAGAGGTATAACACAGTGACTGGAATGCACACATCACAAAACAATTCCTCTGAAAGCTTCCCTCCAGTTTCGGTGTGATCATATTTCCTTTTTCACCATTAGACTCAGGGCTAGAAAACTGCTCAGTGAAAAGTGAGGCTTATCTGAGTGAGAGGAATTAAGACGACACAGAGCAGTTTCACAGTAAGCTTCCTTCTGGATTTTACCTGAGGATATTTATTTCCCCATATTGTAAGGATCGTTCCTAAATGGCCTTCCTCAGATTCCTCTAAAACAGTGATTTCAAGCTGATCAATCCAAAGAATGGTTTACCTCTATTAGACGAATACACACATCTCAAAGCAGTTGCTCAGAACGTTTCTCTGTAGGTTTCATTAGAAGGTATTTTCTCGCTCACCACAAGCCTCTAGGTGTCACTAAATATCCCTTCACAGATTTTTCAAACACAGAGTTTTGAAACTGGGCAAAATAGAATAAGCATTAACTCTGTGAAGTGAATGCACCTATCAAAGAGCAGATTCTTGGAACGCTTCTTCCTCGATTTTATTTCAGTATATTTCACTATTCACCATAGTCCTCAATTCGTTCCTAAATATCACTTTTTCGGTTACACATGAACAGTGTTCAAATCCTGCCTTGTCAGAAAAGAGGTAAATCTCCCTGAGTGGAATGCATATATCTCAAAGTAGTTTCTCAGAAAGCTTCTATCAAGTTTTTATCTGAAGATATCTCCTCTTCCACCATAGGCCTGAATGTGCTCCCAAATGTCCCTTTGTGGATCTGTGCACGACGGGATTTCCAAAATCTGTAATATAATTAATGTTTTAACTATGCGAGATGAATAAATATATCTAACACAAAGCAGTTTCACAAAAATATTCTTTCCAGTTTTTTTTTCTGAGGATATTTCCTTTTTCACCACAGTTGTCGCTATACTCCTGAATATCTCTTGTTAGCTTTCTCTCTAAAAGGGATTCTGGAATCCCCCAGGAGAAGAAAGTATATTTCTGGAAGTGGAATGCACACGTCACAGAACAGCTCCTCAAAATGCTCCTCTCCAGTTTCTATCTGAAGACGTTTCCTTTCTCACCATAAGCCTCAAAGCCCTCCCGAATATCCCTTCACAGCTTAAACAAAAAGAGTTTTATGATACAGCTCAATGAAAAGAGAAGCTTAGCTGTGTCAGCAGAATTTACGTTACACAGTGCAGTTTCACAGAAAGCTTCCTTCTGGTTTCTATCTTAGGTTATTTCTTTTTCAGGATATTCTAAAGAGCGTTTCCAAATGTCCTTTCTCAGATTCCACTTGAACAGTGATTTCAAACTGCTCAATCCAAAGAATGATTTAACTCTATGAGATGAATACAAACATCACAAAAGAATTGCACAGAAAGCTTCTCTCTGATTTTCCATGGAAGATTTTCCTTGCCTAACACAGGCCTCCGGACTCCACTTATCATCCCTTCGCAGAATCTTCAAACACCGACTTTCAAACTGGGAAATGTAGAGTAAGATTTTACCCTGTTAAAGAATGGACATGACAGAGAGCAGTTTCTTCGAATACTTCTTTCTGTTTTTTATTGGACGACATTTCACTTTTTGCCACCGTCTTCAATGTGCTCCGAATATCACTCTTTTGGTTTCACAGGAACAGTGTTCAAACTGTGCCTTATGAGAAGAAAGTTATAACTCCCTGAGTGGAATGTGAACATCACCAAGCAATTTCTCAGAAAGCTTCTCTCCAGTTTTTATCTGGCTATATTTCATATTTCACCATAGGCCCAAATGTGATCACAAATATCCCTTCGTGGATTTATCCACGAGGGAGTTTCCAAGCTGTGTGATGTAAAGAAAGCTTCATCTATGTGAGATTAATAAACATATAAAAAATCAGATTCACAGATATCTTCTTTGCAGTCTTTTTCTGAAGATATTTCCTTTTTCACCATAGTCCGTAATGTGCTCCCGCAGGTCCCTTCTTCGATCCCTCCATGACAGTTTCCAAGCTGCGTAATGTAAAGAAAGCTTTATCTATGTGAGATGATTATACTTATCACAGAGTAGTTTCCTACAAGGTTTCTTTCCAGTTTTTGTCTGAGGCTATTTCCCTTTTCACTATCGGCATCAACATGCTCCCGAATATCACTTGGTACCTGTTTCCTCAAAAGGGTTTCCCCGATGCAGTGTGAGAAGAGAGGTATAACACTGTGAGTGGAATGCACATGTCGCAAAGCATTTCCTTTGAAAGCTTCTCTCCATTTTCGGTCTGAATACATTTCCTTTTTCAACGTCAGCCTCAAAGTGCTCCTGAATATCCCATCACATGCTAAACATGCACAGGGCTAGAAAACTGCTCGATAAAAAGAGAAGCCTATCTGAGTGAGAGTAACTAAGATGACACAGAGCAGTTTCACAGAAAGCTTCCTTCTGGATTTTACATGAGGATATTTCTTTCTCTATATTTTATGGATTGTTCCCAAATATCTTTCCTCAGATTCCACAAAAACTGTGATTTCAAGGTGGTCAATCCAAAGAATGGTTTACCTCTAGGAGGCGAATACACATATCGCAAAGCAGCTGCTCAGAACGTTTCTCTGCAGGTTTCATCGGAGGACATTTCCTCGCTGACCGTGAGCCTCCAGGCGTCACTAAATATCCCTTGACAGATCCTTCAAACACAGAGTTTCGAAACTGGGCAACACAGAGTAAGCATTAACTCTCTGAAGTGAATGCACATATCTGAGAGCAGATTCTTGGAACGTTCCTTCCTCGATTTCATTTCAGTATATTTCACTATTCGCAGTTGTCCTCAATGCGTTCTGAAATATCACTTTTTCGGTTTCAAGGAACAGTGTTCAAACACTGAATGGTGAGAAAAGAGGTAAAACTCCCTGAGTGGAATGCACATATCACAAAATAGTTTCTCAGAAAGCTTCTATCCAGTTTTTACCTGAAGATAACTCCTCTTTCACCATCAGCCTGAATGTGCTCCTGAGCATCCCTTCATGGCATCTGGAGTTTCCAAACTGTGTAATATAATTAAAGTTTTAACTATGAGAGATGAATAAATATATCTAACACAAAGCAGTTTCACAGAAATCTTCTTTTCAGTGTTTGTTTGAGGATATTTGATTTTTCACCATAGTCATCGCTATACTCCCGAATATCTCTTGGTAGCATTTTCTCCAAAAGGGATTCCGGAATCCTTTAGAATAAGAAAGCTATATTTCTTTATTTTTCTTTTTTTCTTCTCATACTTTAAGTTCTAGGGTACATGTGCACAATGTGCAGGTTTGTTACATATGTATACCTCTGCCACGTTGTTGTGCCGCACACATCAACTCGTCAGCACCCATCAATTTGTCATTTATATCAGGTATAATTCCCAATGCAATCTCTCCTCCCAGCCCCCTCCCCATGATAGGCCCCAATGTGTGATGTTCCCCTTCCCGAGTCCAAGTGATGTCATTGTTCAGTTCCCATGTATGAGTGAGAACATGCGGTGTTTGGTTTTCTGTTCTTGTGATAGTTTGCTAAGAATGATGGTTTCCAGCTGCATCCATGTCCCTACAAAGGATGCAAACTCATCCTGTTTATGGCTGCATAGTATTCCATGGTGTATATGTGCCACATTTTTCTAATCCAGTCTGTCACTGATGGACTTTTGGGTTGATTCCAAGTGTTTGCTGTCGTGAATGGTGCTGCAATAAACATACGTGTGCATGTGTCTTTATAACATCATGATTTACAACAAGGCCGGAGACATCATGTTACCTGACTTCAAACTATACTAGAAGGCTACAGAAACCAAAACAGCATGGTACTGGCACGAAAACAGAGATATAGACCAATGGAACAGAACAGAGTCCTCAGAAATAGTACCACACATTTACAGCCATCTGATCTTTGACAAACATGAGAGAAACAAGAAAAGGGGAAAGGATTCCCTATGTAATTAGTGGTACTGGGAAAATTGGCTAGCCATAAGTAGAAAGCTGAAAATGGATTCTTTCCTTACTCCTTATACAAAAATTAATTCAAGATGGATTAGACACTTAAATGTTAGACCTAATACCATAAAAACCCTAGAAGAAAACCTAGGTAGTACCATACAGGACATAGGCATGGGCAAGGACTTCATGTCTAAAACACCAGAAGAAAAGGATATTTCTGTGAGTGGAATGCACACTTCACAAAGCAGCTCCTCAGAAAGCTTCTCTGCAGTTTCTATACGAAAACGTTCCCTTTCTTACCATAAGCCTCAAAGCCTTCCAGACTATTCCTTTACAGACTAAGCAAAAACAGTGTTATGATACAGCTCAATGAAAAGAGAAGCTTAACTGTGTGAGCGGATTCACGTGACACAGAGCAGTTTGACAGAAACCTTCCTTCTGGCTTCTCTCTGAGGTTATTTCTTTTTCAGTATATTCTAAAGAGCGTTTCCAAATGTCCTTTCTCAGATTCCACAGAAACAGTGATTTCAAACTGCTCAATCCAAAGAATGATTTAACACTATGTGATGAATAGAAACATCACAAAAGAGTTGGGCAGAACGCTTCTCTCTGATTTTCGATGGAAGACATTTCCTTGCCTCACGCAGGCCTGCGGTTGCCACTTACTATTCCTTCACAGAACCCTCAAAGACCGACTTTCTGTCACAGATGGACATTTGGGTTGATTCCAAGTCTTTGCTATTGTGAATAGTGC
>NW_012118443.1:1238022-1241565 GCF_000951035.1 Colobus angolensis palliatus
GATGAGTTGATGGGTGCAGCACACCAACATGGCACAAGTATACATATGTAACAAACCTGCACATTGTGCACATGTACCCTAGAACTTAAAGTACAATAATAAAAAAATAAAATAAAATTAAAAAAAAAAAAGACCGACTTTCAAACTGGAAAACATAGAGTAAGATTTAACACTGTGAAAAGAATGGACATATCAGAGAGCACTTTCTTCGGGTGCTTCTTTGTATTTTTTATTGGATGACATTTCACTTTTTGCCACCGTATTCCATGTGCTCTGAATATCACTTTTTTGGTTTTATAGGAATAGTGTTCAAACTGTGCCTTATGAGAAGAAAGTTATAACTCCCCGAATGCAATGCACACGTCATCACGCAGTTTCTCAGAAAGCTTCTCTCCAGTTTTTTAACTGACTATATTTCCTATTTCACCATAGGCCCGAATGTGATTCTAAATATCCCATCATGGATCCATCCAGGAGGGAGTTTCCAAGTTGCAAAATGTAAGAAAGCTTCATCTATGTGAGATGAATAAACATAGCATAAAGCAGATTCAAAGAAAGCTTCTTTCCAGTTTTTATCTGAAAATATTTCCTTTTTCACCAGAGTCCAGAATGTGCTCCCAAAGGTCCCTTCGTGGATCCGTCCATGACAGTTTCCTAGCTGTTTAATGTAAAGAAAGCTTTATCTATGTGAGATGATTACACATATCCAGGGTAGTTTCCTAGAAAGCTTCTTTCCAGTTGTTTTCTGAGGCTATTTCCGTTTTCAGCATTGACATCAACATGCACACGAATATCACTTGGTATCTGTTTCTCCACAAGGGTTTCCTAGATGCTGTATGAGAAGAGAGTTATAACACTGTGACTGGAATGCACACGTCACAAAGCAGTACCTCGGAAAGCTTCTCCCCAGTTTCGGTCTGAACACATTTTCTTTTTCACCATAAACCTCAAAGTGCTCCTGAATGTCCCATCACATGCTAAACTTACACAGGGTTATAAGCTACTCAATGTAGGAGAGGCTTGACTAAGCAAGAGGAATTAAGACCACACACAGTAGTTTCACAGAAAGCTTCCTTCTGGATTTTACCTGAGGATATTTCTTTCTCCATGTTCTAAGGGATCGTTCCCAAGAGTCCTTCCTCAGATTCCACAAAAACAGTGATTTCAATCTGCTCAATCCACAGAACAGTTTAAATCTAGGACATGAATACACACATTGCAAAGCAGTTGCTCAGAAAGTTTACCTGCATGTTTCATCAGAAGATGTTTCCTTGCTCACCACAAGCCTCTGGGGGTCACTAAATATCCCTTCAGAGATTCTTCAAAAACAGAATTTGGAAACTGTGCAACATAGAGTAAGCAAAAATTCTGTGAAATGAATGTACATATCAGAAGGCAGATTCTTCGAACCCTTCTTTCTCGATTTCATTACAGTATATTTCACTATTTGCCATAGTCCTCAGTGGGCTCCGAAATATCGCGTTTTCGGTTACACAGGAAAAGTTTTTAAACACTGCCTTGTGAGAAAAGAGGTATAATTAACTGAGCTGAATGCATACATCACAAGTAGTTTCTAACAAAGCTTTTATCCAGTTTTTATCTGAAGATATCTCCTTTTACACCATAGGTCTGAATATGCTCCCGAATATCTCTTCGTGGGTTCATGCATGACGGAGTTTCCAAGCTGCGTAATATAAGAAAGGGTTGAACTATGCGAGGTGAATAGATATATCTAACATGAAGCAGTTTCCCCGAAATCATCTTTCCAGATATGTCTGAGGATATTTCCCTTTTCTCCATAGCCGTCCCTATATTGCTGATATCTCTTGGTAGCTTTTTCATCAAAAGGGATTCCAGAATCCTCTAGGAGAAGAAAGGTATATTTCTGTTAGTGGAATGTACACGTCACAAAGCATTTCCACGGAAAGATTCTCTCCCGTTTCAGACCGAACATATTTCCTTTTCACCATAAGCCTCAAAGTGCTCCCGAATGTCCCACCACACAAGAAAGATACACAGGGTTATAAAACTACTCAACGTAAGGAGAGGCTTAACTAAGCGAGTGGAATTAAGATGACACAGAGTAGTTTCACAGAAAGCTTCCTCCTGGATTTTACCTGAGGATATTTCATTCTCCATGTACTAGGGAGCATTCCCAAGGGTCCTTCCTCAGATTCCATAAAAACAGTGATTTCAATCTGCTCAATCCAAAGAACGGTTTATATCTATGAGACGAATACACACATGAGAAAACAGTTGCTCAGAAAGTTACTCTGCAGATTTCATTGGAAGATGTTTCCTTGCTCAACACAAGCCCCCGGGCATCACTAAATATCCCTTCACAGACTCTTCAAAGACAGAATTTTGAAACTGGGCAACATAGAGTAAGCAGAAATTCTGTGAAGTGAATGCACATATCAGAGAGCAGATTCTTGGAACGCTTCTTTCTCGATTTTATTTCAGTATATTTCATGATTTGCCATAGTCCTCAGTGCGCTGTGAAATATCACATTCTCGGTTACACAGGAACAGTGTTTATACACTGCTTTGTGAGAAAAGACGTACAACTCCCTGAGCGGAAACCATACATCACAAGTAATTTCTCAGAAAGCTTCTATCCAGTTTTTATGTGAAGATATCTCCTCTTTCACCATAGGCCTGAATGTGCTCCTGAATGTCCCTTCGCAGATTCGTGCATGACGGAGTTTCCAAACTGCGTAATGTAAGAAAAGTTTGAAATATGCGAGATGAATAGTTATGTCTAACATGAAGCGGTTTAACAGAAATCTTCCTTCCAATTTTGTCTGAGGATATTTCCTTTTTCACCAGAGCTGTCCCTCTACTCCCGAATGTGTCTTGGTAGCTTTTTCTCAAAAGAGATTCCGAAATCCTCTAGGAGAAGAAAGGTATATTTCTGTGAGTGTAATGCACACGTCACAATGCAGCTCCTCAGAAAGCTTCTCCCGTTTCTATCTGAAGACGTTTCCTATCTCACAGTAACCCTCAAATCACTCCTGAATATCCCTTCGAATTCTAAACAAAAATACTGCTCAATGAATAGAGAAACTTTACTGTGAGAGTGGAATTCACGTGACACAGAGCAGTTTCACAGAAAGATTCCTTCTTTTTTCTCTAGGAGGTTAGGTCTCCTTCAGGATATTGTAAAGAGCGTTTGCAAATGTCCTTTCTCATATTCCACAGAAACAGTGATTTCCAACTGCTCAATCCAAAGAATGATTTAATGCTTTGAGATGAACACAAACATCAAAAAAGAGTTGCGAAGAAAGCTTCTTGCCAATTTTTGATGGAATACATTTCCTTACTCGACACAGACCTCTGATTGCGACTTACTATCCCTTTGCAGAAGCCTCAGAGGCCGACTTTCAAACTGGGAAATGTACAGTAATGTTTAACCTTCTGAGAATAATGGGCCTGTCAGAGAGCAGTTTGTTTGAGTGCTTCTTTCTGTTTTTTATTGGACGACATTTCACTTTTTGCCATAGTCTTCAATGTGCCCGGATGTCATTCTTTTTTTTTTTTTTT
>NW_012118443.1:1245249-1271189 GCF_000951035.1 Colobus angolensis palliatus
CTCCTGTATTGGGTGCATATATATTTAGGATTGTTAGCTCTTCCTGTTGAATTGATCCCTTTACCATTATGTAATGGCCTTCTTTGTCTCTTTTGATCTTTGATGGATGTCATTCTTTTGGTTTTACAGGAACAGTGTTCAAAGTGTGCCTTATGAGAAGTACATTAAAACTTCCTGGGTGGAATGCACACATCACCCAGCAACTTTTCAGAAAGTTTCTCTCCAGTTTTTATCTGACTCTATTTCCTATTTGACCATAAGCCTAAATGTTATCCCAAGTATCACTTTGTGGTTCCATCCACGAGGGAGTTTCCAAGCTGTGTAATGTAAAGAAAACTTTATCTCTGTGAGAAGAATAAACATAGAAAAAAGCAGACTCACAGAAAGCTTCCTTCCAGCTTTTATCTGAAGACAGTTCCTTTTTCACCATAGTCCTGAGTGTGCTCCCGAAAGTCCCTTTGTGGATCCGCCCATGACAGTTTTCAAGCTGTGTAATATAAGGAAACCTTTATCTATGTGTGATGATTACACATATCAGAGAGTAGTTTCCTAAAATGCTTCTTTCCACGTTTTGTCTGAGGCTACTTCCCTTTTCATCATCGGCATCAACGTGCTCCTGAATATCATTTGGAACCTGTTTCTCCAAAAGGGTTACCTTGATGCTGTATGAGAATAGAGGTATAACACTGTCAGTGGAATGCACACGTCACAAAGCAGTTCCTTGGAAAGGTTCTCTCCAGATTCCGTCTGAACATATTTCCTTTTTCACCGTAAGCCTCAAAGTGCTTCCCAATGTCCCATCATCGTTAAACATACACAGGGGTATAAAACTACTCAATGTACGAAGAGGCTTAATTAAGTGAGAGGAATTAAGATGACACATAGTAGTTTAACAGACAGCTTCCTTCTGGATTTTACCTGAGTTTATTTCATTCTCCATGTTTTAAGGATCGTTCCCCAATGTCCTTCCTCAGATTCCACAAAAACAGTGATTTCAAGCTGCTCAATCCAAAGAATTGTTTAAATCTAGGAGACGAATACACACATTGCAAAGCAGTTGCTCAGAAAGTAACTCTGCAGGTTTCATCAGAAGATGTTTCCTTGCTTACCACAAGCCTCCGGGCATCACTAAATATCCCTTTACCGGTTCTTCAAAGACAGAGTTTCACAATGGGCAACATAGAGTAAGCATAAATTCTGTGAAGTGAATGCACATATCAGAGAGCAGATTCTTGGAACGCTTCTTTCTCGATTTTATTGCAGTATATTTCACTATTTGCCATAGTCCTCAGTGCGCTCTGATATATCACTTTTTAAGTTACACAGGAACAATGTTTAAACACTGCCTTGTGAGAAAAGAGGTATAAGTTCCTGAGCGGAATGCATACATCACAAGTAGTTTCTCAGAAAGCTTCCATCCAGTTTTTATGTGAAGATATCTCCTCTTTCACCGTAGGCCTAAATGTGCTCCCAAAAGTCCCTTCGTGGATTCGTGCATTACGGAGATTCAAAACTGCGTAATATAAGAAAGGTTTGAGCTATGCGAGATGAATAGATATATCTAACACAAAGCAGTTTCACAGAAATCTTCTCTCCAGTTTTGTCTGAGGATATTTCCTTTTTCACCATAGGCGTTCCTGTACTCCCGAATGTCTCTTGGTATCTTTTTCTCCAAAAGGGATTCCGGAATCCTCTAGGAGAAGAAAGATATATTTCTCTGAGTGGAATGGGCACGTCACAAAGCACTTCCTTGGAGAGCTTCTCTCCAGTTTCGGTCTAAACATGTTTCTGTTTGGACGAACGGAGGTAAGATGGTGCACTTCCGGGTTCTTCATCACCATTTTTCCCGCACGTGAGAAAATGCATTCAGCGACTGGGAAGGTGCAGACTAACTGGTCATGCACCAGGTGACGTCAATCCGAAGAGACCAAGATTTACCTGGTCGCACCTGCAAAATGCCTCCTGACATCCCCGTGCCCCGCCTATTGCCCTCCCTCTTCCAGAAAAGCCCCTCCCGGCAGAGCGCAGCATGGACTTCCCAGCCTCCCCACTCCTGTCAGGACTGCAGGAACTCCATCCGAGAGCTCCACAGGTGACTCTGTTGGGCTCCTTTGCCAGAAGCCGACAGACATCTCCCTACACACCTACTTCCCTGAAACTAGGTGACCAAAATCGATTTGCAGTTTTGCTCCTACCCTTGCCTGCTTGCTGGTTCTTTTGTGTCCACTGTGGTGGTCTTCAGAAAAACAAATCAATTGGTGCCAAAGAACCGGGAAGAGACCCCTTTTCAGGCCTCTAAGGGTTGAGGAAACTCCTCCTGCTCCCATGCCGCAGATGTACCGGGACCTGAGACCTGCTTCCCTCACTCTCATGGCCTCTCTGGTGTAAGTGCCCTTGTCTCCTCTTTACCTCCCTTAGCTAAAAATCCTGCGAAGGTCCGAGGCCCAATTTTGAGCCAGGAGGCCCATTCAGGATGGAAACGTCTGCCTGAAGGTAATCTCCACCTTGGCTCCAAGAGCCTCCAGTCTGTCTCTGCTGGTTCCAAAGGACGCTTTGAAGCCAGGCAGAGATTCACTTCCATTTCCATTGTATCCATTGTGTAAGTAAAGAGGAAACAAATGGGAAAACCCCAGTGCAAATTTCCAAAGAGCACCCCCTTAGCGTGCCTCCTAGACAACTTAAAAACTTTATAGCTCAAACAAGACCTTAGGAGGAAGCGGTTAATTTTCCTTTCCACTGTGGCATGATTGACCTCAGCAATTTCTGCCAGCGGCTAAGCAAGTGGTCTGAAATTACTTACATACAAGGCTTTTGGGACTTACGCTCTCACCCTGACCTGCCCTATACCCCTCCTTCTCTCCCCACCCCCTCCACCCCATACCTTTCTGCCCAGATTCCTCCTCCTTGCTCCTCATCAACTGGTAGCCCGCTCGCACCTGTGCCCCCTTCCACGTCTTTAGCCAGCCACCTAGGGTCCCCTATCTCTGCCCACAGCCACTCTAAGTACCCCGCTAACACCCCTACTCCTGCCCCACACCCTCCTACAGTGTTAGCACCTTGCGAGAGGTAGCTGGGGTGGAAGGGGTAGTCAGAGTACATGTCCCTTTTCCACTGGCCTATGTTTCCAACATTGAGAAGCGTTTAGGTGATTTCTCAGCTAATCCTACCATATACATAAAGGAATTTGTTCAAAATCGAGAAGAAAATTCAGCCACATTCTTAAATAGGCTGATGGTGGTTCTAACCCAATATACCCAGTTAGATCCGGCCTCCCCCACAGGGGCCACCATTTTGGCGTCGTATTCCATTTCTCAGTCAGCTCCTGACATTCGTAAAAAGAAACTTCAAAATGTAGAGGATGGTCCTCAGACACCAATAAAAGACCTAGTTAAATTAGCCTTTAAGGTCTATAACTCCAGAGAGGAGACAGCTGAAGCACAGCGACAGGCTCACCTTGAACAGAAGGTTCAGCTCCTAGCAGCGGCTTTACAGCTCAGTCGTAACCCCAGGCCAGAGAGCACATGCCCCGCAGACTCCAAGGCTACAAAAGGAGCCTGCTATAAGTGTGGCAAGGCAGGACACTATGCCAACAGGTGTCCGCAAGTTCCCCAAGCCCCAAGGCAGCCTTGCTATAAGTGCAAGGCATCAGGATATTGGGCCAGAGAAAGTCCTAACCCTCGTCCCCCAGCAACCCCCTGCCCTGCTTGCCAGCAGGGAGGACACTGGAAGTCTGATTGCCCCATCCTGAGAACAGGTGCCACGCCTCCACATGAACCCCATTCCTATGATCCTGGGAGCTCCTTCCAGCTCCTACATCTGGATGATGACAACTGAGGGTGCCGAGACTCAGGGACCCCCATCACCCTCACAGAGCTGAGGGTAACTCTCCTGGTAGTGGTTAAGACAATTAGTTTTTTAATTGACAGCGAGGCTACCTATTCTGTCTTGCCATCATTCTCTGGACCTAGCCTTCCATCCAATATCTCTTTAGTAGGAGTAGATGGAAAGCCATCCACTCCACAAAAACTCCACTCCTTAATTGCTGCTTGGCCGACAACTACTTTGCACACTAATTCCTCATTCCCAGCTAAAAAAGGCCCCTACCGAAAGCAATCAGTGAAAATGAGTTTGGCTTCCCCACACTCGCTTCAAACTTACTAAATTTTCTTTACTATCTCATACTCCCCAGCCTTGCCAGGACCATCCTTCTGTGTTTTGCCCATATTCCAACAAATGCTTCCATTCCTCATTCCTATACTAATACTGTGCCTTATTTTATTCTTCATCCATACGTCCAAATACCAACCATAAGCCCTGAACTTAATGACGCCCCTTAACAGTGGGAAGTAACCAGACAGACCACGGTGCCCCTTATCACTATTACCAGTAAAAGGTTGGACTGTTTGGACTAACAGAGGTAAGATGGCTCACTTCTGGGTTCTTCAACACCATCTTTTCCCACGGGTGCAATAATGCAGCCGGCACCCGGGAAAGTGCAGACCAACCGGCCATGAGCCAGGTGAGTCAATCTGAAGAGACCAACATTTACCTGTTTGCACCTGCAGAACAACCCCCCCGACACGCCCGCGCCCCGCCTACTGCCCTCCCACTCCCAGAAAAGCCGCTCCTGGCGCAGATTTCTCAGCCACCCCATCCCTGTCGGGACTGCAGGAACTCTGTCCGAGAGCTCCATGGGCGACTCTGTTGGCCTCCTTTCTTGGAGGCTGACAGACCTCTCCCTACCGACCTACTTCCCTGAAGCTCGATGACTAAAGTAAATTTGCAGTTTTGCTCCTACCCTTGCCTGCTCACTGGTTCTTTTGTGCCCACTCTGGTGGTCTTCAGAAAAATAAATCAATTTCCCTTTTCACCGTAAGCCTCAAACTGCTACCGAATGTCCCATCAGATGCTAAATACACACAGAGTTATAAAACCACTGAACGTAAGGTGAGGCTTAATTAAGCAAGAGGAAATAAGATGACACAGAATAGTTTCACAGAAAGCTTCCTTCTGGATTTTAAATGAGGATATTTCTTTCTCCATGTTCTCAGGATCGTTCCCAAATGTCCTTCCTCAGATTACACAAATACAGTGATTTCAATCTGCTCAATCCAAAGAACGGTTTAAATCTATGAGATGAATACACACATTGCAAAGCAGTTGCTCAGAAAGTTACTCTGCAGGTTTCATCGGAAGATATTTCCTTGCTCACCACAAGCCTCCGGGCGTCACTAAATATCCCTTCACAGATTCTTCAAAGACAGAATTTCGAAACTGGGAAACATAGAATAAACATAAATTCTGTGAAGTGAATGCACATATCAGAGAGCAGATTCTTGGAACGATTCTTTCTCGATTTTATTTCAGTATATTTCACTCTTTGCCATAGTCCACATTGTGATCCAAAATATCAATTTTTCGGTTCCACAGGAAGAGTGTTTAAACACTGCCTTGTGAGAAAAGAGATATAACACCCTGAGTGGAATGCACACATCACAAGTAGTTTCTCAGAAAGCTTCTATCCAATTTTTATCTGAAGACATGTCCTCTTTCACCATAGGCCTGAATATGCTCCCAAATGCCACTTTGCAGATTCGTGCATGACAGAGTTTCCAAACTGCGTAATATAAGAAAGGTTTGAACTCTGCGAGATGAATAGATATATCTAACATGAAGCAGTTCCACAGAAATCTTCTCTCCAGGTTTGTCTAAGGATATTTCCTTTTTCACCATAGCCATCCCTGTACTCCCAAATGTCTCTTGGTAGATTTTACCCCAAAAGGGATGCCGGAATCCTCTATGAGAAAAAGACATATTTCTGTGAGTGGAATGCACACGTCACATAGCAGTTCCTCGGAAAGCCTCTCTCCAATTTCGATCTGTACATATTTCCTTATTCACGATAAGCCTCAAAGTGCTCCCGAATGTCCCATCACATGCTAAACATACACAGGGTTATAAAACTACTCAACTTAAGGAGAGGCTTAATTAAGGGAGGGGAATTAAGACGACACAGAGAAGTTTCACAGAAAGCTTCCTTCTGGATTTTACCTGAGGATATTTCTGTCCTCATGTTCTAAGGATTGCTCCTAAATGTCCTTCCTCAGATTCCACAAAAAAAGTGATTTCAATCAGCTCAATCCAAAGACGATTTAAATCTAGGAGACGAGTACACACATTACAAAGCAGCTGCTCAGAAAGATACTCTGCAGGTTTCATCGGAAGATGTTTCCTTGCTCACCACAAGCCTCCAGGAGTCACTAAATATCCCTTCACATATTATTCTAAGACAGAATTTTGAAACTGGGCAACATAGAGTAAGCATAAATTCTGTGAAGTGAAAGCATATATCAGAGAGCAGATTGTTGGAATGCTTCTTTCTCAATTTTCTTTCAGTATATTTAATTATTCGCCATAGTCCTCACTGTGCTCTGAAATATCGCTGTTTTGGTTTAACAGATACAGTGTTCAAACATTGCCTTGTGAGAAAAGAGGTATAACTCCCTGAGTGGAATGCATGCATCACAGGTAGTTTCTCAGAAAGCTTCTATCCAATTTTTATCTGAAGATATCTCTGCTTTCACCATAGGCCTGAAAGTGCTCCCCAATGTCCCTTCACAGATTCATGCATGACGGAGTTTACAAACTGCATAATATAAGAAAGGTTTTAACTTTGCGAGATGAATAGATATATCTAACACGAAGCAGTTTCACAGAAATATTCTTTCCAGTTTAGTCTGAGGATATTTCCTTTTTCACCATAGCCGACTCAATACTCCAAAATGTCTCTTGGTAGCTTTTCCTCCAAAAGGGGTTCCGGAATCCTCTAGGAGAAGAAAGAAATATTTCTGTGAGTGGAATGCACATGTCACAAAGCAGCTCCTCAGAAAGCTTTTCTCCAGTTTCTATCTGAAGACGTTTCCTTTCTCACCGTAACCCTCAAGTCATTCCTGAATATCCCTTCGCAGTCAAAACAAAAACAGTGTTATGATACTGTTCAGTGAAAAGAGAAGCTTAACTGTGTGAGCGGAATTCACGTGACACACAGCAGATTCACAGAAAGCTTCCTTCTGGTGTCTCTTTCAGGTTATGTCTTTTTCAGGGTATTCTAAAGAGAGTCTCCAAATGTCCTTTCTCAGATTCCACAGAAACGGTGATTTCAAACTGCTCAATCCAAACAATGATTTACCTCTTTGAGATGAACACAAACATCACAAAAGTGTTGAACAGAAAGCTTCTCTCCAATTTTCGATGGGAGACATTTCCTTGTTTGACACAGGCCTCCGGTTGCCACTTAATATCCCTTCGCAGAACCCACAGAGGTCGACTATCAAACTGGGAAATGTAGAATAAGCTTTAACCCTGTGAAAAGAATGGGCATGTCAGAGAGCAGTTTCCTCGAGTACTTCTTTCTGTTTTTTATTGGACGACATTTCACTTTTTGCCATTGTCTTCAATGTGCTCCGAATATCACTCATTTGGTTTTACAGGAGCAGTGTTCAAACTGTGCCTTATGAGAAGAACCTTAAAACCCACTGAGTGGAATGTCCACATAACAACCCAGTTTCTCAGAAATCTTCTCTCCAGTATTTATCTGACTATATTTCCTGTTTGAGCTTAGGACTGAATGTGATCCCAAATATCCTTTTGTGGATCCATCCACGAGGGAGTTTGCAAGCTGTGTAATGTAAGAAAAGCTTCATCTATGTGAGAAGAATAAACATAGAAAAAAGCAGATTCACAGAAAGCTTCTTTCCACTTTTTATCTGAAGATATTTCCTTGTTCCCCATAGTCCTGAGTGTGCTCCCGAAAGTCCCTTTGTGGATCCGTCTGTGACAGGTTGTATGCTGTGTAATGTAAAGAAACCTTTATCTCTGTGAGATGATTACACATATCACAGAGGTTTTTCCTTGAAAGCTTACTTCCACGTGTTGTCTGTGGGTATTTCCCTTTTCATCATTGGAATCAATATGATACTGAATATCACTTGGTACCTTCTTCTCCAAAAGGGTTTCCCTGACGCTGTATGAGACGAGAGGTATACCACTGTGAGTGGAATGCAAACGTCACAAAGCAGTTCCTCGGAAAGCTTCTCCCCAGTTTCTGTCTGAACATATTTCCTCTTTCACCGTAAGCTGCAAAGTGCTCCCGAATATCCCATCACACGCTAAACATACACAGGGTTATAAAACTGCTCAACCTAAGGAGAGGCTTAACTAAGTGAGGGGAATTAAGACGACACAGAGTAGTTTCACAGGAAACTTTCTTCTGCATTTTACCTGAGGATATTTCTTTCTCCATGTTCTAAGGATCGTTCCCAAATGTCCTTCCTCAGATTCCACAAAAACAGTGATTACAATCTGCTCAATCCAAACAACAGTTTAAATCTAGGAGACACATACACACATCAAAAAGCAGTTGCTCAGAAAGTTACTCTTTAGGTTTAATCGGAAGAAGTGTCCTTGCTCACCACAAGCCTCTGGGCGTCACTAAATATCCCTTCACAGATTCTTCTAAGACAGAATTTCGAAACTGGGCAACATAGAGTAAGCATAAATTCGGTGAAGCGAATGCACATATCAGAGAGCAGATTGTTGGAACGTTTCTTTCTCGATTTTATTTCAGTATATTTCACTATTCGCCATGGTTCTCACTGTGCTCCAAAATATCGCTGTTTCCATTTAACAGCTACAGTGTTTACACACTGCCTTGTGAGAAAAGAGGTATAACTCCCTGAGCAAAATGTATGCATCACAAGTAGTTTCTCAGAAACCTTCTATCCAATTTTTATCTGAAGATATCTCCACTTTCAACATAGGACTGAATGTCTTACCGAATGTCCCTTTGCAGATTCGTGCATGAAGGAGTTTCCCAACTGCGTAACATAAGAAAGGTTTGAAGTATGTGAGATGAATAGATATATCTAACATGAAGCAGTTTCCCTGAAGTCTTCTTTCCAGTTTGTCTGAGGATATTTCCTTTTTCACCATAGCCATCCCTGTACACCCGAATGTCTCTTGGTAGCTTTTTCTCCAAAAGGGATTTCGGAATCATCTAGGAAAAGAAAGATATATTTCTGTGAGTGGAATGCAAACGTCACAAAGCAGCTCCTCAGAAAGTTTCTCTGCAGTTTCTATCTGAAGACGTTTCCTTTCTCATCGTAACTCTCAAATCACTCCTGAATATCTCTTTGCAGTCTAAACAAAAACAGTGTTATGATACAGCTCAGTGAAAAGAGAAGCTTAACTGTATGAGCGGAATTCACGTGACACAGAGCAGGTTCACAGAAAGCTTCCTTCTAGTTTCTATCTGAGGTTATTTCTTTTTCAGGGTATTCTAAAGAGCATCTCCAAATGTCCTTTCTCAGATTCCACAGAGACAGTGATTTCAAACTGCTCAATCCAAAGAATGATTTAACTCTTTGAGATGAATACAAACATCGCAAAAGTGTTTCACAGAAAATTTCACTCCAATTTTCGATGGGAGACATTTCCTTGCTCGACACAAGTCTCCCGTTGGCACTTACTATCCCTTTGCAGAACCCTCAGAGGCTGACTTTCAAACTGGGAAATGTAGAGTAAGACTTAACACTGTGAAAAGAATGGGCATGTCAGAGAGCAGTTTCTTCAAGTGCTTCTTTCTGTTTTTTATTGGACGACATTTCACTTTTTGCCATTGTCTTCAATATGCTATGAATATCACTCTTTTGATTTTATAGGAACAGTGTTAAAACTGTGCTTTATGAGAAGAACATTAAAACTCCCTGAGTAGAAAGCACACATCACTTATCAGTTTATCAGAAAGTTTCTCTCCAGTTTTTATCTGACTGTATTTCCTATTTGACCATAGGCCCAAATCTGATCCCTAATATCCCTTCGTGGACCCATCCACGGAGGAGATTTCAAGCTGCATATTGTAAAGAAAGCTTCTTCTGTGTGAGAAGAATAAACATTAAAAAAAGCAGATTCACAGAATGCTTCTTTCCACTTTTTATCTGAACATATTTCCTTTTCACCATAGTCCTGCGTGTGCTCCTGAAAGTCCCTTCGTGTATCCGTCCATGAGGGTTTTCAAGCAGTGTAATGCAAGAAAACTTCATCTATGTGAGATGATTACACATATCACAGAGTAGTTTCTAGAAAGCTTCTTTCCAAGTTTTGTCTGAGAATATTTCCCTTTTAATCATCAGCATCAACATGCTCCCAGACATTACTTGGTATCTGTTTCTCCCAAAGGGTTTCCCCGACGCTGTATGAGAGGAGAGGTATAACACTATGAGTGGAATTCACACGTTACAAAGCAGTTTCCCGGAAAGCTTCTCAGCAGTTTTGGTCTGAACATATTTCCTTTTCCACCGTAAGCCTCATAGTGCTCCCGAATGTCCCATCACAGGCTAAACATACACAGGGTCATAAAATTACTCAACGTAAGGAGAGACTTAACTGAGAGAGAGGAATTAAGACAACAGAGAGTACTTTCACAAAAATCTTCCTTCTGGATTTTACCCGAGGACATTTCTTTCTCCATGTTCAAAGGATCGTTCTCAAATGTACTTCCTCAGATTCCAGAAAAACAGCGATTTCAATCTGCTCAATCCAAAGAACAGTTTAAATCTATGAGACGAATACACACATTGCAAAGCAGTTGCTCAGAATGTTACTCTGCAAGTTTCATAGGAAGATGTTTTCTTGCTCACCACAAGCCTCCAGGCGTACCTAATTATCCCTTCACAGATTCTTCAAAGACAGAATTTCCAAACTGGGAAACATAGAGTAAGCATAAATTTTGAGAAGTCAATGCACATATCAGAGAGCAGATCCTTGGAACGCTTCTTTATCGATTTTATTTCAGTATATTTCACTAATTGCCATAGTCCTCAATGTGCTCTGAAATATCACTTTTTCGGTTACACAGGAGCAGTGTTTAAACTCTTCCTTGTGTGAAAAGAGGTATAACTCCCTGAGCGAAATGCATATATCACAAATAGTTTCTCAGAAAGCTTCTATTCAGTTTTTATCTGAAGATATCTCCTCTTTCACCTTAGGTCTGAATGTGCTCCCGAATGTCCCTTCGCGGATAAGTGCACGATGGAGTTTCGATACTGTATAATATAAAAAAGGTTTGAACTATGCGAGATGAATAGATATATCTTACACGAAGCAGTTCTCTTTCCAGAGAATGATTTAACACTTTGAGGTGAATACAAACATCACAAAAGAGTTGCGCAGAAAGCTTCTCTCCAATTTTTGATGGGAGACATTTCCTTGCTTGACACAGGCCTCTGGTTGCCACTTACTATCCCTTCGCAGCATCCTCAGAGGCTGACTTTCAAACTGGGAAATGTAGAGTAAGCTTTAACCCTATGAAAAGAATGGGCAAGTCAGAGAGCAGTTTCTTAAAGTGCTCGTTTCTGTTCTTTATTGGACAACATTTCACTTTTTGCCATTGTCTTCAATATGCTCTGAATATCAATTTTTTGGTTTTACAGGAACAATGTTCAAACTGTGCCTTATGAGAAGAACATTAAAACTTCATGAGTGGAATGCACACGTCACCAAGCAGTTTCTCAGAAAGCTTCTCTCCAGTTTTTATCTGACTATATTTCCTATTTAACCATAGGCCCAAATTTGATCCCAAATATGCCTTCGTGGATCCATCCACGAGGGAGTTTCCGGGCTGCATAATGTAAAGAAAGATTCATCTACTTGAGAATAATAGACATAGAAAAAACAGATTCACGGAAAAATTCTTTCCAGTTTTTATCTGAAGCTATTTCCTTTTTCACCGTAGTCCTGAGTGTGTTCCCGAAAGTCCCTTCATGGATCCGTCCATGACAGTTTTCAAGCTGTTTTATGTAAGGAAAGCTTCATATATGTGGGATGATCACACATGTCACAGAGTAGTTTCCTAGAAAGCTTCTTTCCATGTTTTGTCTGAGGCTATTTCCCATTGCATCATCAGCATCAACATGCTCCTGAATACCACTTGGTAACTGTTTCTCCAAAAGGGTTTCACCGATGCTGTATTAGAAGAGAGGTATAACACTATGAGTGGAATGCACACGTCACAAAGCAGTTCTTCAGAGAACTTCTGTCCAGTTTCAGGCTGGGCATATCTCCTTTTTCACCGTAAGCCTCAAAGTGCTCTGGAATGTCCCATCACACACTAAACATACACAGGGTTATAAAACTACTCAATGTAAGGAGAGGCTTATCTGAGTGAGAGGAATTAAGACAACAGAGTAGTTTCATAGAAAGCTTCCTTCTGGATTTTAAATGAGGATATTTCTTTCTACATGTTCTAAGGATCGTTCCTAAATGTCCTTCCTCAGATTACACAAATACAGTGATTTCAATCTGGTCAATCCAAAGAACGGTTTAAATCTATGAGACGAATACAAACATCGCAAAGCAGTTGCTCAGAAAGTTACTCCGCAGGTTTCATCGGAAGATGTTTCCTTGCTCACCACAAGCCTCCGGGCATCACTAAATATCCCTTCACAGATTCTTCAAAGACAGAATTTTCAAACTGGCCAACATAGAGTAAGCATAAATTCTGTGAAGTGAATGCATATATCAGAGAGCAGATTCTTGGAACGCTTCTTTCTCGATTTTATTTCAGTATATTTCACTATTTGCCATAGTCCACAGTGTGCTCCGAAATATCAATTTTTTGGTTACACAGGAAGAGTGTTTAAACACTGCCCTGTGAGAAAAGAGGTACAACACCCTGAGCGGAATGCATACATCACAAGTAGTTTCTCAGAAAGCTTCTATCCAGTTTTTATCTAAAGATATCTCCTCTTTCATTGTAGGCCTGAATGTGCTCCCAAATGCCACTTCGCAGATTCGTGCATGACAGAGTTTCCAAACTGCATAATATAAGAAATGTTTGAACTATATGGAAGGAATAGATACATCTAACACGAAGCAGTTCCACAGAAACCTTCTCTCCAGTTTTGTCTAAAGATATTTCGGTGAAAAAGGAAATACGTTGAGACCGAAACTGGAGAGAAGCTTTCCGAGTAACTACTTTGTGACATGTGCATTCCAGTCACAGTTTTATACCTCTCTTCTCATACAGTGTCAGCAAAACCCTTTTGGAGAAACATGTTCCAAGTGATATTGGGGAGCATGTTGATGCCAATGGGAAAAGGGAAATAGCCTCAGACAAAAACTATAAAGAAACTTTCTAGGAAAATACTCTGTGATATGTGTAATCATCTCATATAGATAAAGCTTTCTTTATATTATGCAGCTTGGAAACTGTCATGGACGGATCTATGAAGGAACCTTCCAGGGCACATTCTGGACTATTATGAAAAAGGAAATATCTTCAGATACAATAGAGAGAGAAGCTTTCTGTGGATCTGCTATTTGCTGTGTTTATTCATCTCACATATATGAAGCTTTCTTTACATTACACAGCTTGGAAACTTCCTCATGGATGGATCTCTGAAGGGATATTTGGGATCACATTCGGGCCTGTGGTGAAAGAGAGAAGATAGTCAGATAAAACCTGGAGAGAAGCTTTCTGAGGAACTTCTTGGTTATGTGCGCATTCCACTCAGGGAGCTATAAATTTCTTCTCCTAAGGCACAGTTTGAACACTGTTCCTGTAAAACCAAAACAGTGATATTCGGAGCACATTGAAGACTATGGCAAAAAGTGAAATGTCGTCCAAAAAAAAACATAAAGAATCACTCAAAGAAACTTCTCTCTGACATGTCCATTCTCTTCACAGGGTTAAAGATTACTCTACATTTCCCAGTTTGAAAGTCGGTCGTTGAGGTTTCTGCAAAGGGATAGAAAGTGGAGACTGGAGGCCTGTGCGAGGCAAGAAAAAGCTTTCCATCAAAAATCGAAGAGAAGCTTTCTGTGCAACACTTTGTGATGTTTTTATTAATCTCATAGCGTTAAATCATCCTTTGGATTGAGCAGTTTGAAATCACTGTTTCTGTGGAATCTGAGAAAGGACATTTGGAAACACTTTTTAGAATATCCTGAAAAAGAAATAACCTCAGAAAGAAACCAGAAGGAAGCTTTCTGTGAAACTGATCTGTGTCACGTGTATTCTGCTCACACATTTAAGCTTCTCTTTTCATTGAGATGTATCATAACTGTGTTTTTGTTTAGTCTGTGATAGGATATTCAGGAGCAATTTGAGGCTTACGGTGAGAAAGGAAACATCTTCAGATAGAAACTGGAGAGAATCTTTCTGAAGAGCTGTTTTGTGAGGTGTGCATTTCACTCACAGAAATATACCTTTCTTCTCCCAGAGGATTCTGCAATTCCTTTTGGAGAAAAAGCTACCAAGAGATATTCAGGAGTATAGAGACGACTGTGGTGAAAAGGAAATATCCTCAGACTAAAACTGGAAAGAACATTTCTGTGCAACTGCTTTGTGTTAGATATATTTATTCAACTCGCATCGTTAAAACTCTAATTATATTACGCAGTTTGGAAACTGTTATCTACAGATCCATGCAGGGAACTTCGGGAGCACATTCTGGAGTAGGGTGAAAGAGGAAATATCTTCAGATAAAAACCGGAAAGAAGCTTTCTGTGAATCTGATTTTTGCTATGTTTATTCATCTCACATAGATGAAGCTTTCTTAATATTACGCAGTTTGGGAACTCCCTCGTGGATGGATCCTTGAAGGGATATTTGGGATCACATTTGGACCTATGGTGAAAGAGGAAATATAGTCAGAAAAAACTGGAGAGACGCTTTCTGAGAAACTGCTTAGTGATGTTTGCATTCCACTTAGGGAGTTATAATTTTCTTCTCATAAGGCACAGTTTGAACACTGTTGCTGTAAAACCAAAAGAGTGATATTCGGAGCACATTGAAGACTATGGCAAAAAGAGTAATGCCGTCTAAGAAAAAAGAGAAACAAGCACTCAAAGAAACTGATCTCTGACATCTCCATTCTTTTCACAGGGTTAAAGCTTACTCTACATTTCCCAGTTTGAAAGTCGGTCTCTAAGGGTTCTGCAAAGGGATAGTATGGCGACCGGAGGCCTGTGTGTGGCAAGGAAATGTCTTCCATCGAAAATCGGAGATACGCTTTATGGGCAACTCCTTTGTGATGTTTGTATTCATCTCATAGTGATAAATCGTTCTTTGGATAGAGCAGTTTGAAATCACTGCTTCTGTGGAATCTGAGAAAGGACATTTGGAAACGCTTCTTAGAATATCCTGAAAAAGAAATAACCTCTGAAAGAAACCAGAGGGAAGCTGTCCATGAAACTGATCTCTGTCATGTGAATTCCACTCACACAGTTAAGCTTCTATTTTCATTGAGCTGTATCATAGCACTGTTTTTGTTCAGTCTGTGAAGAGATACTCTGGAGGGCTTTGAGGGTTATGGTGGAAATGAAACGTCTTCTGATAGAAACGGGAGAGAAGCTTTCTGAGGAGCTGATTTGTGACGTGTGCATTCCACTCAGAGATATATACCTTTCTTCTCCTAGAGGATTCCGGAATCCCTTTTGGAGAAAAAGCTACCAAGAGATATTCGGGAGTATAGCGACAACAATGGTGAAAAAGAAAATATCCTCAGACAAATACTGGAAAGAAGATTTCTGTGAAACTGCTTTGTGTTAGATATATTTATTCATCTTGCATAGATTAAACTTTCATTATATTACGCAGTTTGGAAACTCCGTCATGTGGGGATCCGTGAACGGACATTCAGGAGCACATTCAGGCCTACAGTGAAAGAGGAGATATCTTCAGATAAAAACTGGATGGAAGCTTTCTGAGAAACTACTTTGTGATGTATGCATTCCACTCAGGGAGTTATACCTTTTTTCTCACAAGGCAGCATTTGAACACTGTTCTTGAGAAACTGAAAATGTGATATTTCAGAACGCCTTGAGGACTATAGGGAATAGTGAAATATACTGAAAGAAAATCGAGGACGAAGCATTCCAACAATCTGCTCTCTGATAGGTGCATTCACTTCACCAAGATAATGTTTACTCTATGATGCCCAGTTTCAAAACTCTGTCTTTGAAGAATCTGTGAAGGGATATTTAGTGACTCCCAGAGGCTTGTTGTGAGCGAGGAAACATCTTCCGGTGAAACCTGCAGAGAAACGCTCTGAGCAACTGCTTTGTGATGTGTGTATTTGTCTCATTAAGTTAAACCATTCTTTGGATTGAGCAGCTTGAAATCAATGTTTTTGTGGAATCTCAGGAAGGACATTTGGGAACGATCCTTATAATATGGAGAAAGAAATATCCTCAGGGAAAATCCAGAAGGAAGCTTACTGCTTTGTGTCGTTTTAATTTCTCTCACTCAGATAAGCCTCACTCTTCATTGAACAGGTTTCTAGCCCTGTGTATGTTTAGCGTGTGATGAGATATTCAGGAGCACTTTGAGGCTAACGGTGAAAAAGTAAATATGTTCAGACCGAAACTGGAGAGAAGCTTTCTGAGGAACTGCTTTGTGACGTGTGAATTCCAGTCACAGTGTTATACCTCTCTTCTCATACAGAGTCGCTGAAACCCTTTTGGAGAAACAGGTACCAAGTAATATTCCAGAGCATGTTGATGCCGATGGTGAAAAGGGAAATAACCTCGGACAAAAACTGGAAAGAAGCGTTCTAGGAAACTACTCTGTGATATGTGTAATTATCTCACATAGATAAAGCTTTGTTTACACTACGCAGCTTGAAAACTGTCATGTACGGATCCACGAAGGGACCTTCGGGAACACATTCTGGACTATGGAATAACCTCAGAGAGAAACCAGAAGAAAGCTTTCTGTGAAACTGCTCTGTGTGACGTGAATTCTGTAGACAGAGTTAAGCTTCTCTTTTCGTTGAGCTGTATCATAACACTGTTTTGGTTTATTCTGAGAAGGGATATTCAGGAGCGCTTTGTGGCTTACAGTGAGAGAGGGAGCATCTTCAGATAGAAACTGGATAGAAGCTTTCTGCAGAGCTGTTTTGTGACATGTGCATTCCAGTCATAGAAATATACCTTTCTTCTCCCATAGGATTCCGGAATCCCTGTTGGAGAAAGAGCTACCAAGAGATATTTGGAAGTACAGGGAGGGATATGGTGAAAAAGGAATTATCCTCAGACAAAAACTGGAAAGAAGACTTCTGTGAAGCTGCTTTGTGTTAGATATATTTATTAATGTTGGATAATTGAAGCTTTTCTTATATTATGCAGTTTGGAAACGCCATCATGCAAGGATCCGCAAAGGGACATTCGGGAGCACATTCAGGCCTATGGTGAAAGAGCAGATATCTTCAGATAAAAACTGGATAGAAGCTTTCTGAGAAACTACATTGTGATGCATGTATTATACTCAGGGAGTTATACCTCTTTTCTCACAAGGCAGTGTTTGAACACTGTTCCTGTGAAACCGAAAAAGCGATATTTCAGAACACATTGAGGACTATGTCAAATAGTGAAATACACTGAAATAAAATTGAGCAAGAAGCGTTCCAAGAATCTGCTCTCTGATATGTGCATTCACTTCACAGAGTTAATGCTTACTCTATGTTGCCCAGTTTCGAAACTCTGTCTTTGAAGAATCTGTGAAGGGATATTGTGTGATGCCTGGAGGCTTGTGGTGAGTGAGGAAACGTCTTCCGATGAAACCCGCAGAGAAACTTTCCGAGCAACTGCTTTGCTATGTGTGTATTCGTCTCCTAGAGTTAAACCATTGTTTGGATTCAGCAGCTTGAAAACCCTGTTTTTCTGGAATCTGAGGAAGGACATTTGGGAAAGATCCTTAGAATATGGAGAAAGAAATATCTTCAGGTAAAATCCAGAAGAAAGCTTTCTGTGAAACTACTCTGTGTCGTCTTAATTCCTCTCACTCAGATAAGCCTCTCTTTTATTGAGCAGTTTTCTAGCCCTGTGTCTGTTTAGCATGTGAGGGGATATTCGGGTACACGTTGAGGCTAACGGTGAAAGAGGAAATATGTTCAGACCGAAACTGGATAGAAGCTTTCTGAGGAACTGCTTTGTGACGTGTGCATTCCAGTGACTGTGCTGTACCTCTCTTCTCATACAGCATTGGGGAAACCCTTTTGGAGAAACAGGTACCAAGTGATATTCAGGAGCATGTTGACGCCGATGGTGAAAAGTGAAATAGCCTCAGAAAAAAACTGGAAAGAAGGTTTCTAGGAAACTACTCTTTGATATTTGTAATCATCTCACATAGATAAAGCTTTCTTTATATTACACAGCTTGGAAATTGTCATGGACGGATGCACGAGGGGAGTTTCATGAGCACAGTCTGGACTGTGCTGAAAAGGGAAATATCTTCAAATTAAAACTGAAAGGAAGCTTTCTGTGTATCTGTTTTTTGCTATGTTTATTCATCTCTCATAGATGAAGCTTTCTTTACATTACACAGCTTGGAAACTCCCTCGTGGATGTATCTGAGAAGGGATATCGGGCGTACGGTGAATTAGGAAATATAGTCAGATAAACCTGGAGAGAAGCTTTCTGAGTAACTCCTTGGTGATGTGTGCATTCCACTCAGGGAGTTATAACTTTTTTCTCATAAGGCAAAGTTTGAGCACTGTTCGTGTAAAACTGAAAGAGTGATATTCGAAGTACATTGAAGATTATGGCAGAAAGTGAAATGTAGTCCAATAAAAAACAGAAAGAAGCACTCGAATAAACTGCTCTCTGAAAAGTCAATTCTTTTCACAGGTTTAAACTTTACTCTACATTTCCCTGTTTGAAAGTCGGTCTTTGAGGGTTTCATGAAGGGATAGTAACTGGCATCCAGAGGAATGTGTGACGCAAGGAAATGTCTAGCGTCGAAAATTGGAGAGACGCTTTCTGTGCACCTCTTTTGTGATGTTTGTGTTCTTCTCATAGAGTTACATCATTCTTTGGATTGAGCAGTTTGAAATCACTGTTTCTGTGGAATCAGCGAAAGGACATTTGGAAACACTCTTTTGAACATCCTGAAAAAGAAATAACCTCAGAGAGAAATCAGAAGGAAGCTTTCTGTGAAACTGCTCTCTGTCACGTGATTTCCGCTCACACAGGTCAGCTTCTCTTTTCATTGAGATGTATCATAACACTGTTTTTGTTTAGTCTGCGAAGGGATATTCTGGAGGGCTGTGAAGCTTATGGGAAGAAAGGAAATGTCTTCAGAAAAAAACTGGAGAGAAGCTTTCTGAGGATCTGCTTTGTGACATGTGCATTCTGCTCACAGAAATATACATTTCTTCTCCTAGAGGATTCTGGAATCCCTTTTGGAGAAAACGCTACCAAGAGATATTCGGGGTTTGACTAAAGTGAAAAAGAATATATCCTCAGAGAAAAACTGGAAAGAAGATTTATGTGAAACTGCTTTGTGTTACGCATATTTATTCATCTCACGTACTAAAACTTTAATTATATTATGCAGTTTGGAAACTCCGTTATGCACAGATCCGCGAAGGGACATTCAAGAGCACATTCAGGACTACAGTGAAAGAGGAGATATCTTCAGATAAAAACTGGATAGAAGCTTTCTGAGAAACTACTTTGTGATGTATGCATTCCACTCAGGGAGTTATACCTCTTCTCTCACAAGGCAGTGTTTGCACACTGTTCCCGTGAAAGCGAAAAAGTGATATTTTGGAACGCATTGAGGACTATGGCGAATAGTTAAATATACTGAAATAAAATCGAGGAAGAAGCATTCCAAGAATCTGCCCCCTGACATGTGCATTCACTTCACAGAGTTAATGCTTTCTCTATGTTGCCCAGTTTCGAACCTCTGTCTTTGAAATATATGTGAAGGGATTTTTAGTGACACCCGGAGGCTTGTGGTAACTGAGGAAACGTCTTGCAATGAAACAAGCAGAGAAACGTTCTGAGCGATGTGCGATGTGTGTATTCGTCTCAAAGAGTTAAACAATTCTTTGGATTGAGCACCTTGAAATCACTGTTTTTGTGGAATCTGAGTAAGCATATCCTTAGAATATGGAGAAAAAATATCCTCGGGTAAAATCCAGAAGGAAGCTTTTCGTGAAACTCCTCTGTGTCGTCTTAATTCCTCTCACTCTGATAAGCCTCTCTTTTCATTGAGCAGTTTTCTAGCCCTCTGTATGTTTATCATGTGATGGGATATTCGGGAGCAATTTGAGGCTAATGGTGAAAAAAGAAATATGTTCAGACCAAAACCGGAGAGAAGCTTTCCAAAGAACTGCTTTGTGACATGTGCATTCCACTCACGTTGTTATACCTCTCTTCTCATACAGCGTCGGGGAAATCCTTTTGGAGAAACAGGTGCGAATTGGTATTCGGGAGCATGTTGATGCCGATGGTGTAAAGGGAAATAACCTCAGACAAAAACTGGAAAGAATCTTTCTAGGAAACTCTTCTGTGATATGTGTAATCATCTGATATAGATAAAGCTTTTTAAATTACGCAGCTTGGAAATGCCCTCGTGGATGGATCAGCGAAGGGATATTTGGGATCACCTTCGGGCCTATGGTGAAATAGGAAATGTAGTCAGATAAAAACTGGAGAGAAGCTTTCTGAGAAACTGCTTGGTGATGTGTGTAAGGCACAGTTTGAACACTGTTCCTGTAAAACCAAAAGGTACACCCTTTTGGAGAAACCTCTACCAAGTTATATTCGGGAGCCTGTTGATACCAATGTTAAAAAGGGAAATAGCCTCAGACAAAACTTGACAGAAACTTTCTAGGGAAGTTCTCTGTGATATGTGTAATCATTTCTCATAGATAAAGCTTTCTTTACATTACGCAGCTTGGAAATTGTCATGGACCGATCCACGAAGGGACCTTCGGGAGTACATTTTGGAGTATGGTGAATAAGGAAATATCTTCAGATAAAAACTGGAAAGAAGCATTCTGTGAAACTTCTTTTTGTTATGTTTATTCATGTCACAGAAATGAAGCTTTCTTTACATTATGCAGCTTGGAAATTCCCTCGTGGATGGATCCACGAAGGGATATTTAGGATCACTTTCGGGCCTATGGTGAAATAGGAAATATAGTCAGATATATACTGGAGAGAAGCTTTCTGAGAAACTGCTTTGTGATGTGTGCATTGCACTCAGGGAGTTATAACTGTCTTCTCATAAGGCACGGCTTGAACACTGTTCCTGTAAAACCAAAAGAGTGATATTCAGAGCACATTGAAGACTATGGAAAAAAGTGAAATATCGACCAATAAAAAACAGAAAGAAGCACTCGAAGAAATGGCACTCTGAATTGTCCATTCTTTTCACAGTGTTAAAGCTTACACAACATTTCCCAGTTTCAATGTCGGTCTTTTAGGGTTCTGTGAAGGGATCGTAAGTGGCAACTGGAGGCCTGTGTTAGGCAAGGAAATATCTTCCATCAAGAATCGGAGAGAAGATTTCTGTGCAACTCTTTTGTGATGTTTGTATTCATCTCATAGAGTTAAATCAATCTTTAGATTGAGCAGCTTGAAATCACTGTTTCTGTGGAATCAGAGAAAGGACATTTGGAAACGCTCCTTAGAATATCCTGAAAAAGAAACAACCTCAGAGAGAAACCAGAAGGAAGCTTTCTGTGAAAGTGTTCTGGGTCACGTGAATTCCGCTCACACAGGTAAGCTTGTCTTTTCATTGTGCTGTATCTTAACACTATTTTTGTTTAGTCTGTGTAGGGATATTCTGGAGGGCTTTGAGGCTTATGGTGAGAAAAGAAACGTTTTCAGATAGAGAGTGGAGAGATTCTGAGGAGCTGCTTTGTGACATATGAATTCCACTCACAGAAATATACCTTTCCTCTCCTAGAGGATTCCGAATTCCCTTTTGGAGAAAAAGCTGCCAAGAGATATTCGGGAGTATAGCGATGAATATCATGAAAAAGTAAACATCCTCAGACAAAAATTGGAAAGAAGATTTCTGTGAAACTGTTTTGTGTTAGATATATTTATTCATCTCACATAGTTAAAACTTTAATTATATTACCCACTTTGGAAAGTCCATCCTGCACAGATCCACGAAGGGACGTTCGGGAGAACGTTCAGGCCAACGAGGAAAGAGGAGATATCTTCAGATAAAAGCTGGATAGAAGCTTTCTGAGAAACTACATTGTGATGTATGCATTCCACTCAGGGAATTTTACCTCTTTTCTCACAAGGCAGTGTTTGAACGCTGTTCCTCTGAAACTGAAAAAGTTACATTTCGGAAAGCATTGAGGACTATGTCGAATAGTGAAATATACTGAAATATAATCGAGAAAGAAGCGTTCCAAGAATCTGCTCTCTGATATGTGCATTCACTTCACAGAGTTAATGCTTACTCTATGTTGCCCAGTTTCGAAACTCTGTCTTGGAAGAATCTGTGAAGAGATATTTAATGACATCTGGAGGATTGTGTTGAGTGAGGAAACGCTTTCGAATGAAACCTGCAGAAATCGTTCTGAGCAACTGCTTTGCGATGTGTGTATTCGTTTCAAAGAGTTAAACCATTCTTTGGATTGAGCAGCTTGAAACCACTGTTTTTGTGGAATCTGAAGAAGGACATTTGTGAACAATCCTTAGAATATGGAGAAAGAAATATCCTCAGGTAAAATCCAAAAAGAAGCTTTCTGTGAATCTATTCTGTGTCGTCTTAATTCCTCTCGCTCAGATAAGCCTCTCCTTACATTGAGAAGTTTAATAGCCCTGTGTATGTTTAGCATGTGATGGGATATTCAGGAGCACTTTGAGGCTAACGGTGAAAAAGGAAATATGTTCAGATCGAAACTGGACAGAAGCTTTCCAAGGAATGGCTTTGTGACGTGTGCATTCCAGTCACTGTGTTATACCTCTCTCCCATACAGCATCGGTGAAACCCTTTTGGAGACACAGGTACCAAGTGATACTTGGGAGCCTGTTGATGCCGATGATGAAAAGGGAAATAGCCTCAGACAAAAACTTGACAGAAACTTTCTGCAAAACTACTCTGTGATATGTGTAATCATCTCTCAAAGATAAAGCTTTCTTTACATTACGCAGTTTGGAAGCTGTCATGGACGGATCCACGAAGGGACCTCCAGGAGAACATTCTGGGCTATTGTGAAAATGGAAATATCTTCAGATAAAAACTTGAAAGAAGTATTCTGTGAATCTGCTTTTTGCTATGTTTATTCATCTCACATAGATGAAGCTTTCTTTACATTACACAGCTTGGAAACTCCCTCGTGGATAAATCCGTGAAGGGATATTTGAGATCACATTCGGGCCCATGGTGAAATAGGAAATATAGTCAGAAAAGAACTGGAGAGAAGGTTTCTGAGAAACTTCTTGGTGATATGCGCATTCCACTCAGGGAGTTATAACTTTCTTCTCATTAGGCACAGTTTGAACACTGTTCCTGTGAAACCAAAAGAGTGATATTCGGAGTACATGGAAGACTATGGCAAAAAGTGAAATGTCGTCCAAAAAAAACAGAAAGAAGCACTCGAATAACCTGCTCTCTAACGTGTCCATTCTTTCACAGCATTAAAGCTTACTCTACATTACCCAGTTTGAAAATCGGTTTTTGGGGGTTCTGGGAAGGGATAGTAAGTGGCGACCGGAGGCCTGTGTGAGGCAAGGAAATGTCTTCCATCGAAAATCAGAGAGAAGCTTTCTGCGCAACTCTTTTGTGATGTTTGTATTCATCTCATAAAGTTAAATCATTCTTTGGATTGAGCAGTTTGAAATCATTGCTTCTGTGGAATCTGAGAAAGGACATTTGGAAATGCTCCTTAGAATAACCTGAAAAAGAAATAACCTCCGAGAGAAACCAGAAGGAATCTTTCTGTGAAACTGCTCTGTGTCACGTGAATTCCATTCACACAGTTAAGCTTCTCTTTCATTGAGCTGTTTCATAACACTGTTTTTGTTTAGTCTGTGAAACGATATTCAGGAGGGCTTTGAGGCTTACATTGAGAAAGGAATCGTCTTCAGATTGAATCTGGAGATAGGTTTTCTGAGGAGCTGCTTTGTGATGTGTGCATTCCACCTATGGAAATATATCTTTGAGGCCTGGCACGGTGGCTCAAACCTGTAATCCCAGCATTTTGGGAGGCCGAGATGGGCAGATCATGAGGTCAGTAGATCGAGACCATCCTGGCTAACACCGTGAAACCCCGTCTGTACTAAAAACTACAAAAAGAAAACTAGCTGTGCGTGGTGGCGGGCACCTGTAGTCCCAGCTACCCAAGAGGCTGAGACTGGTGAATGGCGTAAACCCGGGAGGTGGAGCTTGCAGTGAGCTCAGATGCAGAAACAGCAATACAGCCTGGGAGACAGATCAAGACTCCGTCTCAAAAAAAAAAAAAAAAGTAAAAATGAAATATACCTTTTTTCTCCTAGAGGATTCCATAATCCCTTTTGGAGAAAAAGCTACAAAGACATATTTCGGAGTATAGTGACGACTAAGGTGAAAAAGGAAGTATCCTCACACAAAAACTGGAAAGTCGATTTCTGTGAAAATGCTTTGTGTTAGATACACTTTTTCATGTCGCACAGTTAAAACTTTAATTATATTACGCAGTTTGGAAATCCATCACGCACAGATCCGCAAAGGAACATTGTGGAGCACATTCAGGTGTACGGTGAAAGAGGAGATGTCTTCAGATAAAAACTGGATAGAAGCTTTCTGAGACACTACTTTGTGATGGATGCATACCACTCAGGGAATTATACCTCCTTTCTCACAAGGCAGTGTTTCAACACTGTTCCTGTGAAACAGAAAAAGGGATATTTCGGAAGGCCTTGAGGACTATGGAGAGTAGTGAAATATGCTGAAAGTAAATTGAGGAATAAGCGTTCCAAGAATCTGCTCTCTGATATGTGCATTCATTTCACAGAGGTAATGCTTACTCTATGTTGCCCAGTTTCAAAACTCTGTCTTTGAAGAATCTGTGAAGGGATATTTAGTGACGCCCGGAGGCCTGTGGTGAGCGAGGAAATGTCTTCTGATGAAACCTGCAGAGAAACGTTCTGAGCAACTGCTTTGTGATTTGTATTTGTCTCCGAGAGTTAAACCATTCTTTGGATTGAGCAGCTTGAAATCACTGTTTTTGTGGAATCTGAGGAAGAACATTTGTAAATGATCCATAGAATATGGAGAAAGAAATATCCTCAGGTAAAATCCAGAAGGAAGCTTTCTGTGAAGCTATTCTGTGTCATATTAATTACTCTCCCTCAGATAAGCCTCTCTTTCCCTTGAGCAGTCTTCTAGCCCTGTGTATGTTTAGCATGTGATGGGATACTCGGAAGCACTTTGAGGCTAACTGTGAAAAAGGGACTATGATCAGACCGAAACTGGAGAGAAGTTTTCCAAGGAACTGCTTTGTGACGTGTGCACTCCAGTCACAGTGTTATACCTCTTTTCTCTACAGCGTCGGGGAAACACTTTTGGAGAAACAGATGCCATGTGTTATTGTGGAGCATGTTGATGCGGAATTTGAAAAGGGAAATAGCCTCAGACAAAAACTGGAAAGAAGTTTTCAAGGAAGCTACTCTGTGCTATGTGTAATTATCTCATGTAGATAAAGCTTTCTTTACATTACACAGCCTGGAAACTGTCATGGACAGATCCACGAAGGGACCTTCGGGACACATTCAAGACTAGGGTGAAAAAGGAAATATCTTCAGATAAAAGCTGTAAGGAAACTTTCTGTGAATCTGCTTTTTGTTACGTTAATTCATCTCACATAGATGAAGCTTTCTTAACATTATGCAGCTTGGAAACTCCCTCGTGGATAGATCTGTTAAGGGATATTTGGGATCACATTCTGACCTATGGTTAAACAGGAAATATAATCAGATAAAAACTGGAGAGAAGCTTTCTGAGAAACTGCTTGGTGATGTGTGCATTCCACTCAGGGTGTTATATCTTTCTTCTCATAAAGCACAGTTTGAACACTGCTCCTGTAAAACTGAAAGGGTGACATTCGGACCACATTGAAGACTATGCAAAAAGTGAAATCTTG
>NW_012118443.1:1271682-1292492 GCF_000951035.1 Colobus angolensis palliatus
ACATGTACCCTAGAACTTAAAGTATAATAATAAAAATAAATAAATAATAATAATAATAATATTTGAGTAATAAAAACCATAGGCAAGCAGAGGAATGAAGAGGCAATGAGGAAGTCACTTCAAAATTTGTCTGTGTCTACATGTTTATTTTTTAATTAAGCCAAAGTTATAAAATGACTTGTGAAGTGTGTTGTTTATATTTTCTTTATACAAATAATTAAAACATTTAAAAAGATTAAAAAAAAAAAAAAAAGGAAATATCCTCAGACAAAAACTGGAAATAAGATTTCTGTGAAACTGCTTTGTGTTATATATATTTATTCATCTCACATAATTAAATCTTTTCTTATATTACGCAGCTTGGAAACTCCATCATGCACGGATCCGCAAAGGGACATTCAGGAGCACATTCACGCCTATTGTGAAAGAAGAGATATCTTCAGAAAAACTGGATGGAACTTTCTGAGAAATTACATTGTGATGTATGCATTCCATTCAGGGAGTTATACCTCTTTTTTCACAAGGCAGCATTTGAACAGAGTTCCTGTGACACCGAAAAAGTGGTATTTCAGAGTGCATTGAGGATTATGGTGAAGAGTGAAATATACTGAAATAACATCGAGGAAGAAGTGTTCCAAGAATCTGCTCTCTGACATGTGCATTCAATTGACAGAGTTAATCCTTACTCTATATTGCCCACGTTCACAACTCTGTCTTTGAAGAATCTGTGAAAGGATATTTAGTGACTCCTGGAGGCTTGTGGGGAGCAAGGAAACGTCTTCCAATGAAACTGGCCGAGGAACTTTCTCAGCAACTACTTTGTGGTATGTGTATTCGTCTCATAGAGTTAAACCACTCTTTTGATTGCGCAGCTTGAAATCATTGAAATATGTTCAGACCACAACTGGAGAGAAGCTTTCCGAGGAACTGCTTTGTGACGTGTGCATTCCACTCACAGTGTTATACCTCTTTTCTCATATAGCGTCAAGGAAATATTTTTGGAGGAACAGGTACCAAGGGATATCCGGAGTATGTTGATGTTGATGGCAAAAAGGGAAATAGCCTCGACTAAACCTGGAAAGAAGTTTTCTAGGTAACTACTCTATGATATGTGTAATCATCTCACATAGATAAAGCTTTATTTATATTGCGCAGCTTGGAAACTGTCATGGATGGATCCAGGAAGTGACCTTCAGGAGCACAGTCAGGACGATGGAGAAAAAGGAAATATCTTCAGATAGAAACTGGAAATAAGCTTTCTGTGAATCTGCTTCTTGCTATCTTTATTCATCTCACATAGTTGAAGCTTTCTCTACATTACACAGCTTGGAAAATCTCTCGTGGATGGATCTGCCAAGGGATATTTGGGATCACATTCGGGCCTATGATGAAATAGGCAATATAGTCAGATAAAAACTGGAGAGAATCTTTCTGAGAAACTGCTTGGTGATGTGTGCATTCCACTCAGGGAGTTATAACTTTCTTCTCATAAGGCACAGTTTGAACACTGTTCCTGCAAAACCAAAAGAGTGATATTCTGAGCACAATGAAGGCTATGGCAAAAAGTGAAATGTTGTCAAATAAAAAACAGAAAGAAGCAGTCAAAGAAAGAGCTCTCTGACATGTCCATTCTTTCCACAGGGTTAACGATTACTCTCCATTTCTCAGTTTGAAAGTCGGTCTTTGAGGGTTCTGCGAAGGAAATGTAAGTGGCAATCCAAAGCCTGCGTCAAGCAAGGGAATGTCTTCCATCGAAAATTGGAGGGAAACTTTCTGCGCAACTCTTTTGTGATGTTTGTGTTCATCTCATAGAGTTAAATCATACTTTGGATTGAACAGTTTGAAATCACCCTTTCTGTGGAATCTGAGAAAGGACATTTGGAAACGCTCTGTAGAATATCCAGAAAAGGAAATAACGTCAGAGAGAAACCAGAAGGAAGATTTCTTTGAAACTGCTCTGTGTCATGTGAATTCCACTCACAGAGGGAAGCTTCTCTTTTCATTGAGGAGTATCATAACACAGTTTTCATTTACTCTGAGAAGGGATATTCAGGAGTGCTTTGAGACTCACGGTAAGAAGGGAAACGTCTTCAGATAGAAACTGGAGAGAAGCTTTCTGAGGAGCTGCTTTGTGAAGTGTCAATTCCACTCAAAGAAATATGCCTTTTTTCTCCTAGAGGATTCCGGAATTTCTTTTGGAGAGAAAGGTACCAAGAGACATTCGGGAGTGTAGGTATGGCTCTGCTGAAAAAGGAAATATCCTCAGAGAAAAATTGGAACGAATGTTTCTGTGAACCTGCTTTGTGTTAGATATGTTTATTCATCTCGCCTGGTTAAAACTTTTCTTATATGACGCAGTTTGGAAACTCCGTCATGCATGGATCCACCAAGGGAAATTCAGGAGCTCATTCAGGCCTACAGTGAAAGAGGAGAGATCTTCAGATAAAAACTGGATAGAAGCTCTCTGAGATTGTACTCTGTGATGTGTGCATTCCACTCCGGATTTATACCTCTTTTCTCACAAGGCAGTGTTTGAACACTTTTCCTGTGAAACCGAAAAAGTGATATTTCAGAGCACATTGAGGACTATGGCGAATAGCGAAATATACTGAAATAAAATCGAGGAGCAAGGGTTCCAATAATCTGCTCTCCAATATATGCAGTCACTACACAGAGTTAATGCTTACTCTATGTTCCCCCGTCTCAAAACTCTGTCTTCGAAGAAATCTGTGGAGGGATATTTAGTGATGCCTGGAGGCTTGTGTTGAGCGAGCAAATGTCTTCTGATGAAACTTGCAGAGAATCGTTCTGAGCAACTGCTTCACGAAGTGTGTGTTCATCTCATAGAGTTAAACCATTGTTGGATTCAACAGCTTGAAGTCACTCTTTTTGTGGAATCTGAGGAAGGACATTTGGGAACGATCCTTAGAATATGGAGAAGAAATATCCACAGGTAAAACCCAGAAGAAAGCTTTCTGTGAAACTGCTCTGTGTCGTCTTAATTACTCTTGCTGAGTTAAGCCTCTCTTTTCATTGAGCAGTTTTCTAAACCTGTGTATGTTTTGTGTGTGTGGGGATATTCGGGAACACTTTGAGGCTAATGGTGAAAAAGGAAATATGTTCAGAACAAAACAGGAGAGAAGCTTTCCAAGGAACTGCTTTGTGACGTGTGCTCTCCACTCACAGTGTTATACCTCTCTTCACATACAGCGTCGGGGAAACCCTTTTGGAGAAACAGGTATCAAATGATAGTCAGGAGCATGTTGATGCCGATGGTGAAAAGGGAAATTGCCACAGAAAAAACTATAAAGAAGCTTTCTAGGAAACGACTCTGTGATATGTGTAATCATCTCATTCAGATAATGCTTTGTTTACATTACGCAGCTTGGAAACTGTCATGGACAGATCCATGAAGGAGCCTTCATGACCACATTCAGGGCTACGGTGAAAAAGGAAATACCTTCAGATGAAAACTGGAAAGAAACTTTCTGTTAATCTGCTTTTTGCTATGTTTATTCATCTCACATAGGTGAAGCTTTCTTTACCTTAAGCAACTTGGAAACTCCCTCGTGGATGGATCCGCAAAAGGATATTTGGGATCACATTCGACTCTATGCTGAAATAGGAAATGTACTCAGATAAAAACTACAGAGAACCTTTCTGAGAATCTGCTTGGTGATGTGAGCATTCCACTCAGGGAGATATAACTTTCTTCTCATAAGGCACAGTTTGAACACTGTTCTTGTAAAACCAAAAGAGGTATATTCTGAACACATTGAAGACTGTGGCAAAGAGTGAAATGCCGTATTATAAAAAACAGAAAGAAGCACTTGGAGAAACTGCTCTCTGACATGTCCATTGTTTTCACAGAGTTAAAGCTTCCTCTACATTTCGCAGGTTGCAAGTCGGCCTTTGAGAGTTCTGCGAAGGGATAGAAATTGGCAACGGGAGGACTGTGTCAAGCAAGGAAATGTCTTCCATCGAAAATTGCAGAGAATCTTTCCGTCCATTTCTTTTTTGATGTTTGTATTCATTTCATAGAGTTAAATCATTCTTTGGATTAAGCAGTTTGAAATCATTGTTTCTGTGGAATCTGAGAAAGGACATTTGGAAACGTTCTTTAGAATATACTGAAAAAGAAATACCTCAGAGAGAAACCAGAAGGAAGATTCTGTGAAACTGCTTTGTGTCACGTGAATTCTGCTCACCCAGTTAAGCTTCTCTTTTCATTGAGGAGTATCATAACACTGTTTTGGTTTCGTCTGAGAAGGGATATTCAGGAGTGCTTTGAGTCTCACGGTAAGAAAGGAAAAGTCTTCAGATACAAACTGGGGAGAAATTTTCTGAGAAGCTGCTTTTTCACGTGTGCATTCCCTTCACAAAAATATACCATTCTTCTCCTAGAGGATTCCGGAATTTCTTTTGGAGAAAAAGCTAGCAAGAGACATTCAGGAGTATAGGTAAGGCATGGGTGAAAAAGGAAATATCCTAAGACAAAAGCTGGAACGAATGTTTCCGTGAACATGCTTTGTGTTAGATAGGTTTATTCATCTTGCCAAGTTAAAACTTTTCTTATATTATGCAATTTTCAAACTCCGTCATGCACAGATCTGCGAAGTGACTTTCAGTAGCACATTCAGGCCTACAGTGAAAGAGGAGCTTTCTTCAGATAAAAACTGGATAGAAGCTTTCTGAGAAAATACATTCTGACGTATGCATTCCACTCAGAGTGTTATACCTCTTTTCTCGCAACGAAGTGTTGGAACACTGTTCTTGTGAACACGAAAATGTCATATTTCGGTGCGCATTGAGGACTATGGTGAATAGTGAAATATACCGAAATAAAATCGAGGAAGAAGCATTCCCAGAGTCTGCTCTCTGATATGTGCATTCACATCCCAGAGTTAATGCTTACTCTATGTTGTCCCGTTTTGAAACTCTGTCTTTAAAGAATCTGTGAAGGGATATTTAGTGATGTCCAGAGGCTTGTGGTGAGTAAGGTAACGTCTTCCGATGAAACCTGCAGAGAAACTTTCTGAGCAACTGCTTTGTGATGTGTGTATTCGTCTCATAGAGGTAAACCATTCTTTTTATTGAGCAGCTTGAAATCACTGTTTTTGTGGCATCTGCAGAAGGACATTTCAGAACGATCCTTTGAATATGGAGAGAGAAATATATCCTAAGGTGAAATCCAGAAGGAAGCTTTCTGTGAAACTGCTCTGGGTCGTCTTATTTCCTCCTGCTCAGTTAAGCCTGCTTTTCATTGAGCAGTTTTCTAACTCTATGTACGTTTAGCATGTGATGGGATATTCGGGAGCCCTTTGAGGCTTACGGTGAAAAAGGAAATATTTTCAGACTGAAATTGGAGAGAAGCTTTCCTAGGAACTGCTTTGTGATGTGTGCATTCCATTCACAGTGTTATACCTCTATTCTCATAGAGTGTAGGGGAAACCCTTTTGGAGAAACAGGTACCAAGTTATATTCGGGAGCATGTTGATGCCGATTGCAAAAAGGGAAATGGCCTCAGAAAAGACGGGAAAGAAGCTTTCTAGGAAACTACTCTGTGATATGTGTCATTATCTCACATAGATAAAGCTTACTTTACATTACGCAGCTTGGAAACTGTCATGGAAAGATCCATGAAGTAACCTTCGGGAGCACATTCAGGAATATGGTGAAAAAGGAAATATCTTCAGATAAAAACGGGAAAGAAGTTTTCTGTGAATCTGCTTTTGCTTTCTTTATTCGTCTCACATAGATGAAGCTTTCTTTACATTACACACCTTGGAAACTTCCTATTTCATGGACCCGCGAAGGGATATTTAGGATCTCATACAGGCCCATGGTGAAATAGAAAATATATTCAGATAGAAACTGGAGAGAAGCTTTCTGAGAAACTGCTTAGTGATGTGTGCATTCCACTCAGGAAGTTATAACTTTCTTCTCATAAGGCACAGTTTGAATGCTCTTCCTGTCAAACCAAAAGAGTGATATGTGGAGCACATTGCAGATTATGCCAAAAAGTGAAACGTAGTCCAATAAAAAGCAGAAAGAAGGACTCAAAGAAACTGCTCTCTGACCTGTACATTTTTGCACAGGGTTAAAGCTTACTCTACATTTCCCAGTTTGAACGTCAGTCTTTGAGGATTCTGAGAAGGGATAGTAAGTGGCTACCGAAGACCTGTGTCAAGCAAGGAAATGTCTTCCATGAAAAATTGGAGAGAAACTCTCTGCGCAAATCTTTTGTGATGTTTGTATTTATCTCACAGAGTTAAATCATTCTTCAGAGTGAGCAGTTTGAAATCACTGTTTCTGTGGAATCTGAGAAAGTACATTTTGGAATGCTCTTTAGAATATCCTGAAAAAGAGATAACCTCAGAGAGAAACCAAAGGGAACTTTTCTGTGAATAGGCTCTATGTCACGTGAATTCTGCTCACACAATTAAGCTTCTCTTTTCATTGAGCAGTATCATATCACTGTTTTTGTTTACTCTGCGAAGGGATATTCAGGAGCACTAGGAGCATTATGGTAAGAAAGGAAATGTCTTCAGATAGAAACTGGAGAGAAGCTATCTGAGGAGCTGTGTTGTGATGTGTGCACTCCACGCAGAAAAGTATACATTTCCTCTGCAAGAGGATTCCAGAATCCATTTTGGAGAAATAGCTCCCAAGAGACATTCAGTAATAAAGGGACCACTGTGGTGAAAAAGGAAATGTCCTCACACAAAAAGTGGAAAGAAGGTTTCTGTGAAAGTGCTTTGTGTTAAATATATTTATTCATCTAGCATAGTTAAAACTTTTCTCATATTATGCAGTTTGGAAATTCTGTCATGCACGGATCCACCATAGGACATTCAGGAGCATATTCACACATATGGTGAAAGAGGATATACCTTCAGATTAAAACTGAAGAGAAGCTTTCTGAGAAACTACATTGTTATGTATGCATTCCACACAGGGAGTCACACCACTTTTCTCACAAGCAGCATTTGAACACTGTTCCTGTGAAACCGAAAAGGTGATATTTTGGGCACATTGATGACTACGGCGAATAGTGAAATATGCTGAAATAAAATCGAGGAAGAAGCCTTCCAAGAATTTACAATCTGATGTGTGCATTCACTTCAAGGTGATAATACTTACTCTATGTTGCCCAGTTTCAAAACTCTGCCTTTGAGGATCTCTAAAGCGATATTTAGTGACCACCAGAGGCTTCTGGTGAGCAAGGAAACATCTTCCGATGAAACCTGCAGAGAAACTTTGTGAGCCACTGCTTTGTCATGCGTGTATTAGTCTCATAGCGTTAAACGACTCTTTGGATTGAGCAGCTTGAAATCACTTTTTTTGTGGCATCTGAGGAAGGACATTTGGAAATGATCCTTCTAATATGAAGAAAGAAATATCCTCAGGTAAAATCCAGAAGGAAGCATTGTGTGAAACTACTCAGTGTCATCTTAATTCTTCTCTCTCATTTAAGCCTCTCTTTTCATTGAGCAGATTTCTCACCCGATGTATGTTTAGAGTGTGATGGAATATTAGGGAGCACTATGAGCCTTACGGTGAAAAAGGAATTATGTGCAGAGCGAAACTGGAGAGAGGCTTTCCGAGGATCTCCTTTGTATCATGGGCATTCCATTCCCAGTCTTATACCTCTCCTCGCATACAGTGTCGGGGACACCATTTGGGAGAAAAGGTGCCTAGTGATATTCAGGAGCATGTTGATGCCAATGGGGAAAAGGGAAATAGCCTCAGACAAAAACTGGAAAGAAGCTTTCTAGGAAAATACTCTGTGATATGTGTAATCAACTCACATAGATAAAGCTTTTATATATTACGCAGCTTGGAAACTGTCATGGACGGATCCACGAAGGGACCTTTGGGAGCACATTCAGGACTATGGTGAAAAAGGAAATATCTTCAGATAAAACCTAGAAAGAAGCTTTCTGTGAATCAGCTTTTTGCTATGTTTATTCATCTCACATAGATGAAGCTTGCTTTACATTATACTGCTTGTAAACTCCCTCGTGGATGGGTCCGCGAAGGGATATTTGGGATCACATTTGGGCCTATGGTGAAATAGGAAGTATAGTCACATAAAAACTGGAGATAAGCTTTCTGAGAAACTGCTTCGTGATGTGTGCATTCCACTCAGGGAGTTATCACTTTCTTCTAATAAGGCACAGTTTGAACACTTCTTGTAAAACCAAAAGAGTGATATTTGGAGCATATTGAAGACTATAGTAAAAAGTGAAATGTCATCGAGTAAAAAACAGAAAGAATCACTTGAAGAAACTGCTCTCTGACATGTCCATTCTTATCAGAGGGTTGAAGCTCACTCTACATTTCCGGGTTTGAATGTTGGTGTTTGAGGGTATTGCGAAGGGATAGTAAGTGGCAACCAGAGGCCTGTCTTGAACAAGGAAATATCTTCCATCAAAAATCAGAGAGAATCTTTCTGTATAACTCTTTTGAGATGTATGTATTCATCACATAGAGTTACACCATTCTTTGGATTGAGCAGTTTGAAATCACTGTTTCTGTGGAATCTGAGAAAGGACATTTGGAAACACTCTTTAGAATATCCTGAAAATAAATAACCTCAGAGAGAAACAAGAAGGAAGCTTTCTGTGAATCTCCTCTGTGCAACGTGAATTCCGCTTACACAGTTAAGCTTCTCTTTTCATTGAGCAGTATCATAACACTGTTTTTGTTTAGTCTGTGAAGGGATATTCAGGAGTACTTGAAGGCTTACAGTGAGAAAGGAAACTTCTTCAGACAGAAAATGGAGAGAAGCTTTCTGAGGAGCTGCTTTGTGACGTGTGCATTCCACTCACAGAAGAATACATTTCTTCCCATAGAGGATTCCGGAATGCCTTTTGGAGAAAAAGCTACCAAGGGACATTAGGTAGTACAGGATCAGCTGTGGTGAAAAAGGAAATATCTTCAGGAATAAACTCGAAAGAAGATTTCTGTAAATCTGCTTTGTGTTAGATATATTTCTTCATGTCGCATAGTCAAAAGTTTTCTCATATAAGGCAGATTGGAAACTCCATCAGGCATGGATCCACGAAGGGACTTTTGGGAGCACATTCAGGCCTACGTTGAAAGAGGAGATATCTTCATATCTCCTGGATAGACGCTTTCTGATTAACTACTTTGTGATGTATGCATTCCACTCAGGGAGTCATACCTCTTTTCTCACAAGGCAGCGTTTGAACACTGTTCCTGTAAAACCGAAAAAGTGATATTTCATGGTGCATTGATGACTATGGGGAAGAGTGAAATATACTGAAACAAAATCGAGGAAGAAGCATTCCAAGAATCTGCTCTCTAATGTGTGCTTTCACTTCAAATAGGTAATACTTACTCTATGTTACCCAGTTTCGATACTCTGTCCTTGAAGGATCTGTGAAGCAATATTTATTGACACCCGGAGGCTTTTGGTGAGCAGGAAAACGTCTTCCATTGAAACCTGCAGAGAAACATTGTGAGCAACTGCTTTGCGATATATGTATTCATTTCTTAGATTTCAACCATTCTTTGTATTGAGCAGCTTGAAATCACTGTTTTTGTGGCATCTAAGGAAGGACATTTGGAAATGATCCTTAGAATATGGAAAAAGTAATATGCTCAGGAAATATCCAGTAGGAAGCTTTCTGTGAAACTGCTCTCTGTCGTCTTAAATCCTGTCACTCAGTTAAGCCTCTCTTTCCATTGAGCACTTTTCTAAACCTGTGTCTGTTTAGGATATTCGGTAACACTCTGAGGCTTACGGTGAGAAAGGGAATATGTTGAGACTGAAACTGCAGAGTAGCTTTCTGAGGAACTGCTTTCTGACGTGTGCATTCCATTCACAGTCTTATACCTCTCTTCTCATACAGTGTCGGGGAAACCTTTTTGGATGAAAGGTGCCTAGTGATATTCGGGAGCATGTTGATGCCAATGGTGAAAAGGGAAATAGCCACACACAAAAACAGGAAAGAAGCTTTCTAGGAAACTACTCTGTGATATGTGTAATCGTGTCACAGAGATAAAGCTTTGTTTACATTACACAACTTGGAAACTGTCATGGATAGATCCACGAAGGGACTTTCAGGAGAACATTAAGGACTATGGAGAAAAACGAAATACCTTCAGCTAAAAACTGGAAAGAAGATTTCTGTGTATCTGCTTTTTGCTATATTTGTTCATTTCCCAACATTGAAGCTTGTTTACATTACACAGCTTGGAAACTCCCTCCTGGATGGATCTCTGAAGGGATATTTGGGATCACATTCAGGCCTAAGGTGAAATAGGAAATATATCCAGTTAAAAACTGGAGAGAAGCCCTCTGAGAAACTGCTTTCTGATGTGTGCATTCCACGCAGGAAGTTATAGCTTTCTTCTCATAACACACATTTTGAACACTGTTCCAATAAAACCAAAAAAGTGATATTCAGAGCACATTGAAGACTATGGCAAAAAAGTGACATGTCGTCCAATAAAAAACAGAAATAAGCACTCGAAGAAACTTCTCTCTGACATTTCCATTCTTTTCACAGGGTTAAAGCTTACTCTACATGTCCAAGTATGGAATTCGGACTTTGAGGGTTCAGCGAAGGGATTGTAAGTGGCAACCGGAGGCCTATGTCGAGCAAGGAATTGTCTTCCATCGACAATTGGAGAGAAGTTTTGTGCACAACATTTTTGTGATGCTTGTATTCATCTCATAGAGATAAATCCTCCTTTGGATTGAGTAGATTGAAATCACTGTTTCTGTGGAATCTGAGAAAAGACATTTGAAAACGCTTTTTAGAATATTCTGAAAAAAAAATAACCTCAGAAAGAATCCAGAAGGAAGCTTTGTTTGAAACTGCTCTGTGTCTCATGAATTCCATTCACGCAGTTAAGCTTCACTTTTCATTGAGCAGTATCATAACACTGTTTTTGTTTAGTCGTCAAAGGGATATTCAGGAGTGCTTTGAGGCTTATGGTGAGAAAGGAAACGTCTTCAGATAGAAACTGGAGAGAAGCTTTCCGAGGAGCTGCTTTGTGATGTGTGTATTCCACTCACAGAAATATACCTTTCTTCTCCTAGAGGATTCCGCAATCCCTTTTGGAGAAAAAGCTACCAAGAGACATTTGGGCGTATAGGGACTGCTATGGTGAAAAAAGAATTATCCTCACACAAAAACTGGAAAGATTTCTGTAAAACTCCTTTTTGTTAGATATGTTCATTCATCACACATAGTTAAAACATTTCTTATATTGCACAGTTTGGAAACTCCATCATGCACGGATCCCCACAGGGCCATTCAGGAGAACATTCAGGCCTACGTTTAAACAGGAGATATCTTCAGATAAATACTGGATAGAAGCTTTCTGAGAAACTACTTTGAGATGTAGGCATTCCACTCAGGGAGTTATACCTCTTTTCTCACAAGGCAGTGTTTGAACACTCTTTCTGTGAAACTGAAATGTGATAGTTCGGGAGGCATTGAGGATTATGGCGAATAGTGAAATATACTGAAATATAATCGAGGAAGAAGCGTTCCCAGAATATGCTCTCTGATATGTGCATTCTCTTCACAGAGTTAATGCTTGCTCTATGTTGCCCAGCTTCAAAACTCTGTCTTTGAAGAATCTGTGAAGGGATATTTAGTGACACCTAGAGGCTTGTGGTGAGCGAGGAAACGTCTTCCGATGAAACCTGCAGAGAAACGTTCTGAGCAACTGCTTTGCAATGTGTGTATTCGTCTCATAGAGTTAAACCATTCTTTGGCTTGAGCACCTTGAAATCACTGTTTTTGTGAAATCTGAGAAAGGACAATTGGGAACGATCTTTAGAATATGGAGAAAGAATTATCCTCAGTTAAAATCCAGAAGGAAGCTTTCTGTGAAACTGCTCTGTGTCATCTTAATTCCTCTCACTCAGTTAAGCCTCTCTCTTCATTGAGCAGTTTTCTAACCCTGTGTATGTTTACAGTGTGATGGGCTTTTCAGGTGCACCTTGAGGCTTACTGTGAAAAAGGAAATATCTTTATACCGAAGCTGGAGAGAGGCTTTCCAGGGAACTGCTTTGTGACCTGTGCATTCCATTCACACTGTTATACTTCTCTTCTCATACAGCATCGGGGAAACCCTTTTGGAGAAATGGTACCAAGTGATATTCGAGAACATGTTGATGCCGATGGTGAAAAGGGAAATAGCCTCAGACAAAAACTGGAAAGAAGTTTCTCGGAAACTCCTCTGTGATATATGAAATCATCTGGCATAGATTAAGCTTTCTTTACATTATACAGCTTGGAAACTGTCATGGACGGATCCAGGAAGGGACCTTCGGGAGCACATACGGGACTATGGTGAAAAAGGATATATCTTCAGATAAAAACTGGAAAGAGGGTTTCTGTGAATCTGCTTTTTGCTATGTTTACTCATCTCACATAGATGATTTCTTTACATTGTGTGGCTGGGAAACTCACTCATGGATAGATCCGTGAAGGGATATTTGGGATCATATTTTGGTCTATGGTGAAATAGGAAATATACCCAAATAAAAACTGGAGGGAAGCTTTCTGAGAAACTGCTTGGTTATGTGTGTATTCCACTCAGGAAGTTGTAACTTTTGTTTCATAAGACACAGTTGGATTACTGTTCCTGTAAAACCAAAAGAATGATATTCAGAGCACATTGAAGACTATGGCAAAGAGTGAAATGTCATCCTATAAAAAAACGAAAAGAGGCACTCAAAGAAACTCATCTCTGATATGTCCATTCTTTTCACAGCGTTAAAGCTGACTCTACATGTCCAAGTATGAAAGTCGGTCTTTGAGGGTTCTGTGAAGGTATAATAAGTGGCAACTGGAGGCCAGTGTCAAGCAAGGAAATGTCTTCCATCGAAAATTGGAGAGAAGCTTTCTGCGCAACTCTTTTGTGACGTTTGTATTCAACTCATAGAGTTAAATCTTTCTTGGGATTGAGCAGTTTGAAATCACTGTTTCTCTGGAATCTGAGAAAGGACAATTGAAAACGTTTTTAGAATATCCTGAAAAGGAAATAACCTCAGAGAGAAACCAGAAGGAAGCTTTCTGTGAAACAGCTCTATGTCATGTGAATTCTGTTCACACAGCTAAGCTTGTCTTTTCATTGGGGAGTATCATAACACTGTTTTCGTTTAGTCTGAGAGGGGATATTCAGGAGCTATTTGAGACTCACGGGAAGAAAGGAAAGTTGTTCAGATAGAAACTTGAGAGAATCTTTCTGAGGAGCTGCTTTGTCACGTGTGCATTCCACTCACAGAAATTTACCTTTCTTCTCCTAGAGGATTCCGGAATTTCTTTTGTAGAAAAAGCTGCCAAGAGACATTCGGGAGTATAGGTACGGCTATGGTGAAAAGGAAATATCTCAGACAAAACCTGGGAAGAAGATTTCTGTGAACCTGTCTTATGTTAGATATATTTATTCATCTCGCCTGGTTAAAAGTTTCCTTGTATTATGCAGTTTGGAAACTCCATCATGCACGGATCCGCGAAGGGACATTTCGGAGCACATTCAGGCATATGGTAAAAGAGAAGATATCTTCAGATAAAAACTGGATAGAAGCTCTCTGAGAATGAACTTTGTGATGCATGCATCCCACTCAGGATTATACCTCTTTTCTCACAAGGCAGTGTTTGAACACTGTTCCAGTAAAACCAAAAAACTGATATTTCATAGCGCATTGAGGACTATGGTGAATAGGAAAATGTACTGAAATAAAATTGAGGAACAAGCGTTCCAAGAATCTGCTCTCTGATATGTGCATTCACTTCATAGAGTTAATGCTTACTCTATGTTGCCCAGTCTCGCAACTCTGTCTTCGAAGAATTTGTGAAGGGATATTTAGTGACGCCCAGAGGCTTGTGGTGAGCGAGCAAACGTCTTCTGATGAAATTGCAGAGAATCTTTCTGAGCAACTGCTTCACGATGTGTGTATTCGTCTCATAGAGTTAAACCATTGTTGGATTCAGCAGCTTGAAATCACTGTTTTTGTGGAATCTGAGGAAGGACATTTGAGAATGATCCTTAGAACATGGAGAAAGAAATATCCTCAGGTAAAACACAGAAGGAAGCTTTCTGTGAAACTGCTCTGTGTTGCCTTAATTCTTCTCGCTCTGTTAACCCTCTCTTTTCATTGAGCAGTTTTCTCACCCTGTGTATGTTTAGCTTGTGCTGAGATTTTCGGGAATACTTTGAGGCTAACGGTGAAAAAGGAAATATGTTGAGACTGAAAATGGAGAGAAGCTTTCTGAGGGACTGCTTGGTGATGTGCGCATTCCACTCACAGTGTTTTACCTCTCTTCACATACAGCGTCGAGGAAACCCTTTTCGAGAAACAGGTATCAAATGATATTCGGGAGCATGTTGATGCCGGTGGTGAAAATGGAAATAGCCACAGACAAAAACTACAGAGAAGCTTTCTCGGAAACGACTCTGTGATATGTGTAATCATCTCACATAGATAATGCTTTCTTTATATTACGTAGCTTGGAAACTGTCATGGACAGATCCATGAAGGAGTCTTTGGGACCACATTCAGGGCTATGGTGAAAAAGGAAATATCTTCAGATAAAAACTGGAAAGAAGCTTTCTGTTAATCTGCTTTTTGCTCTGTTTATTCATCTCACATAGGTGAAGCTTTCTTTACCTTAGGCAACTTGGAAACTCCCTCGTGGATGGATCCGCAAAAAGATATTTGGGATCACATTCGAGTCTATGTTGAAATAAGAAATGTAGTCACATAAAAACTGCAGAGAAGCTTTCTGAGAATCTGCTTGGTGATGTGAGCACTCCACTCAGGGAGATATAACTTTCTTCTCATAAGTCACAGTTTGAACACTGTTCTTTTAAAACCGAAAGAGTGATATTCGGAGCACAGTGAAGACTATGTCAAAGAGTGAAATGTCATACAATAAAAATCAGAAAGAAGCACTCGAAGAAACTGCTCTCTGACATGTCCATTGTTTTCACAGGTTTAAAGCTTCCTCTACATTTCCCAGTTTGCAAGTCGGTCTTTGAGAGTTCTACGAAGGGATAGTAATTGGCAACGGGAGGACTGTGTCAGGAAAGGAAATGTTTTCCATCGAAAACCAGAGAGAATCTTTATGTCCAATTCTTTTTTGATGTTTGTATTCATCTCATAGTGTTAAGTAATTCTTTGGATTAAGCAGTTTGAAATCACTGTTTCTGTGGAATCTGAGAAAGTACATTTGGAAACGTTCTTTAAAATAGACTGAAATAGAAATACCTCAGAGAGAAACCAGAAGGAAAATTCTGTAAAACTGCTCTGTGTCACATGAATTCCACTCACACAGTGAAGCTTCTCTTTTCATTGAGGAGTATCATAAAACTGTTTTCGTTTCATCTGAAAAGTGATATTCAGGAGTGCTTTGAGTCTCACGGTAAGAAAGGAAACGTCCTCAGATACAAACTGGAGAGACGTTTTCTGAGGAGCTGCTTTGTCACATGCGAATTCCACTCACAGAAATATACCTTTCTTCTCCTAGAGGATTCCGGAATTTCTTTTGGAGAAAAAGCTAGCAAGAGACATTCGGGAGTATAGGTAAGGTTTGGGTGAAAAAGGAAATATGCTAAGACAAAAACTGAAAAGAAGATTTCTGTGAACCTGCTTTGTGTTAGATATGTTTATTCATCTCATCTAGTTAAAACTTTTCCTATATTACGCAGTTTTCAAACTCTCTCATGCACGGATCCGCGAAGTGACATTCGGGAGCACATTCAGGCCTATGGTGAAAGAGGAGATATCTTCAGATGAAAACTGCATAGAAGCTTTCTGAGAGGGTACATTCTGATGTATGGATTCCACTCAGTGGGTTATACCTCTTTTGCCACAACGAAGTGTTGGAACACTGTTCTTGTGAACCGGAAAATGTCATATTTCAGTGCGCATTGAAGACTATGGCGAATAGTGAAATATACTGAAATAAAATCGAGGAAGAAGCGTTCCCAGAATCTGCTCTCTGATATGTGCATTCACATCACAGAGTTAATGCATACTCTATGTTGCCCGGTTTCAAAACTCTGTCTTTAAAGAGTCTGTGAAGGGATATTTAGTGATTCCCAGAGGCTTGTGGTGAGTAAGGTAACATCTTCCGATGTAACCTGCAGAGAAACTTTCTGAGCAACTGCTTTATGATGTGTATATTCGTCTCATAGAGGTAAACCATTCTTTTGATTGAGCAGCCTGAAATCACTGTTTTTTGTGGCATCTGCGGAAGGACATTTCAGAAGGATCCTTAGAATATGGAGAGATAAATATCCTAAGGTAAAATCCAGAAGGAAGCTTTCTGTGAAACTGTTCTGGATCGTCTTACTTCCTCCTGTTCAGTTAAGTCTCCCTTTTCATTGAGCAGTTTTCTAACCCTGTGTACCTTTAGCATGTGATGAGGTATTCGGGAGTCCCTTGAGGCTTACGGTGAAAAAGGAAATATGTTCAGACAGAATTTGGAGAGCAGCATTCCTACGAACTGGTTTGTGATGTGTGCATTCCATTCACAGTGTTATACCTCTATTCTCGTACAGCGTAGGGGAAACCCTTTTGGAGAAACAGGTACCAAGTTATATTCGGGAGCATGTTGATGACGATTGCAAAAAGGGAAATGGCCTCAGAAAAGACGGGAAAGAAGCTTTGTAGGAAACTACTCTGTGATATGTGTCATTATCTCACATAGATAAAGCTTACTTTACATTACAGAGCTTGGAAACTGTCATGGAAAGATCCACGAAGTAACCTTCGGGAGCACATTCAGGAATATGGTGAAAAAGGAAATATCTTCAGATAAAAACGAGAAAGACACTTTATCTGAATCTGCTTTTGCTTGGTTTATTCGTCTCACATAGATGAAGCTTTCTTTACATTACGTATATGGAAACTACCTCTTTCATGGACCCACGAAGTAATATTTGGGATCACATTCAGGCCTATGGTGAAATAGGAAATATAGTCAGATATAAACTGGAGAGAAGCTTTCTGAGAAACTGCTTGGTGACGTGTGCATTCCACTCAGGAAGTTATAACTTTCTTCTCATAAGGCACAGTTTGAACACTGCTCCTGTCAAACCAAAAGAGTGATATTCGGAGCACATTGCAGATTATGCCAAAAAGTGAAACGTAGTCCAATAAAAAGCAGAAAGTAGGACTCAAAGAAGCTGCTCACTGATCTGTACATTTTTACACAGGGTTAAAGCTTACTCTACATTTCCCAGTTTGAACATCGGTCTTTGAGGATTCTGCGAAGGGATAGTAAGTGGCTACCGGAGGCGTGTCTCAAGCAAGGAAATGTCTTCCATCGAAAATTGCAGAGAAACTCTTTGCGCAAATCTTTTGTGATGCTTGCATTTATCTCACAAAATTAAATCGTTCTTCGGATTGAGCAGTTTGAAATCACTGTTTCTGTGGAATCTGAGAAAGGAATTTTGAGAACGCTCTTTAGAATATCCTGAAAAGGAGATAACCTCAGAGAGAAACCAGAAGGAAGCTTTCTGTGAACAGGCTCAATGTCACTGAATTCCACTCACACAGTTAAGCTTCTCATTTCATTGAGCAGTATCATAATGCTGTTTTTGTTTAGTCTGCGAAGGGATATTCAGGAGCACTTGGAGGCTTACGATGAGAAAGGAAACGTCTTCAGACAGAAACTGGAGAGAATATTTCTGAGGAGTTGCGTTGTGATGTGTGCCTTCCACACAGAGAAGTATACATTTCTTCTCCGAGAGGATTCTGGAATCCCTTTTGGAGAAATAGCTACCAAGAGACATTTGGTAGTAAAGGGACCACTGTGGTGAAAAAGGACATATCCTCAGACAAAAAGTGGAAATAAGATTTCTGTGAAACTGCTTTGTGGTAGATATATTTATTCATCTAGCATAGTTAAAAGTTTTCTCATATTACGCAGTTTGGAAATTCCATCATGCACGCATCCACGAAGGGACGTTGCGGAGCATAGTCACACGTACAGTGAAAGAGGATATACTTTCAGATTAAAACTCGATGGAAGCTTTCTGAGAAACTACTTTGTTATGTATGCATTCCCCTCAGGGAGGCACACCTCTTTTCTCACGATGCATCGTTTGAATACTGTTCCTGTGAAACCGAAAAAGTGATATTTTGGGGCGCATTGATGACTAAGGCGAACAGTGAAATATGCTGAAATAAAATCGAGGAAGAGCCTTCCAAGAATTTTCTCTCTGATATGTGCATTCACTTCAAAGTGTTAATGCTTACTCTATGTTGCCCAGTTTCGAAACTCTGTCTTTGAAGGATCTGTGATGTGCTATTTAGTGACCCCCGGAGTCTTCTGGTGAGCAAGGAAACATCTTCCGATGAAACCTGCAGAGAAATGTTCTGAGCCACTGCTTTGCAATGCATGTATTAGTCTCATACAGTTAAACTATTCTTTGGATTGAGCAGCTTGAAGTTACTCTTTATGTGGCATTTGAGGAAGGATATTTGGAAACAATCCTTACAATATGAAGAAAGAACTATCCTCAGGTAAAACCCAGAAGAAAGGTTACTGTGAAACTGCTCTGTGTCGTCTTAATTCCTCTCACTCATTTAAGCCTCTCATTTCCCTGAGCAGATTTCTAACCCTGTTTATGTTTAGAGTATGATGGAATATTCGGGAGCACTATGAGCCTTACGGTGAAAAAGGAATTATGTGCAGAGCAAATCTGGAGAGAGGCTTTCCGAGGAACTGCTTTGTGTCGTGTGCATTCCATTACCAGTCTTATACCTCTCTTCACATACAGTGTCGGGGAAACCATTTGGGAGAAAAGGTGCCTAGTGGTATTCGGGAGCATGTTGATGCCAATGGCGAAAAGGGAAATAGCCTCAGACAAAAACAGGAAAGAAGCTTTCTAGGAGACTACTCTGTGATATATGTAATCATCTCACATAGATAAAGCTTTTTTACATTACGCAGCTTGGAAACTGTCATGGACGGACCAACGCAGGGACCTTTGGGAGCACATTCAGGACTATGGTGAAAAAGGAAATATCTTCAGATAAATACTAGAAAGAAGCTTTCTGTGAATCAGCGTTTTGCTATGTTTATTCATCTTACATAGATGAAGCTTTCTTTATGTTACGCTGCTTGGAAACTCACTCGTGGATGGATCTGCGAAGGGATATTTGGGATCACATTCGGGCCTTTGGTGAAATAGGAAGTATAGTCAGAAAAAAACTGGAGATAAGTTTTCTGAGAAACTGCTTCATGATGTGTGCATTCCACTCAGGGAGTTATAACTTTCTTTTCATAAGGCACAGTTTGAACACTGTTCCTGTAAAACGAAAACAGTGATATTCAGAGCATATTGAAGACTGTACTAAAAAGTGAAATGTCATAGAGTAAAAAACAGAAATAAGCACTCGAAGAAACTGCTCTCAGACATGTCCATTCTTATCAGAGAGTTAAAGCTCACTCTACATTTCCCAGTTTGAATGTCAGTGTTTGAGGGATCTGCGAAGGGATAGTAAGTGGCAACCGGAGGCCTGTGTTGAACAAGGAAATATCTTCCATCAAAAATCGGAGACAATCTTTCTCTGTAACTCTTTTGAGATGTATGTATTCATCTCACAGAGTTACATCATTCTGTAGATTGAGTAGTTTGAAATCACTGTTTCTGTGGAATCTGAGAAAGGATATTTTGAAACGCTCTTTAGAATATCCTGAAAATAAATAACCTCAGAGAGAAACAAGAAGAAAGCTTTTGGTGAATCTCCTCTGTGCAACGTGAATTCCACTCACACAGGTAAGCTTCTCTTTTTGTTGAGCAGTATCACAACACTGTTTTTGTTTAGTCTGTGAAGGAATATTCAGGAGTACTTTGAGGCTTATGGTGAGAAAGGAAACGTGTTCAGATTGAAACTGGAGAGAAGCTTTCTGAGGAGCTGCTTTGTGACGTGAGCATTCCACTCACAGAAGTACACATTTCTTCTCATAGAGGATTCCGGAATCCCTTTTGAAGAAAAAGCTACCAAGAGACATTAGGGAGTACAGAGTTGGCTGTGGTGAAAAAGGAAATATCCTCAGAAATAAACTGGAAAAAAGATTTCTGTTAATCTGCTTTGTGTTACATATATTTATTCATGTCGCATAGTAAAAACTTTTCTCATATTATGCAGTTTGGAAACTCCGTCAGGCACGGATCCATAAAGTGACATTCGGGAGCACATTTAGTCTTACAGTGAAAGAAGAGATATCTTCATTTTAAAACTGGATAGATGCTTTCTGAGAAACCACCTTGTGATGTATGCATTCCACTCAGGGAATCATACCTCTTTTCTCACAGCACAGTGCTTGAACATTGTTCATGTGAAACCAAAAAAGTGATATTTTGGGGCGCATTGATGACTATGGGGAATAGTGAAATATACTGAAATAAAATCGAGGAAGAAGCATTCCACGAATCTGCTTTCTGATGTGTGCTTTCACTTCAAAGAGGTACACTTACTCTATGTTGCCCAGTTTTGATACTCTGTCCTTGAAGGATCTGGGAAGCGATATTTAGTGATGCCCGGAGGCTTGTTGTGAACAAGAAAACATCTTCTGATGAAACCTGCAGAGAAACTTTGTGAGCAACTGCTTTGTGATGTGTGTATTCGTTTCCTAGAGTTCAACAATTCTTTGTATTGAGCAGCTAGAAATCACTGTTTTTGTGGCATCTGAGGAAGGACATTTGGGAACGATCCTTAGAATATGGAAAAAGTAATATGCTCAGGAAAAATCCAGTAGGAAGCTTTCTGTGAAACTGCTCTCTGTCATCTTAATTCC
>NW_012118443.1:1292542-1306534 GCF_000951035.1 Colobus angolensis palliatus
ATCCTTAGAATATGGAAAAAGTAATATGCTCAGGAAAAATCCAGTAGGAAGCTTTCTGTGAAACTGCTCTCTGTCATCTTAATTCCTGTCACTCAGTTAAGCCTCTATTTCCATTGAGCAGTTTTCTAACTCTGTGTATGTTTAGCGTGTGATGGCATATTCAGTAGCACTCGGAGGCTTATGGTGAAAAAGGGAATATGTTCAGACCGAAACTGCTGAGAACCTTTCCCAGGAAGTGCTTTCTGATGTATGCATTCCATTCAGTCTCATATCTCTCTTCTCATAGAGCGTCGGGGAAAGCATTTTTGAGGAAAGGTGCCTAGTGATATTCGGGAACATGTTGATGCCAATGGTGAAAAGGGAAATACCCTCAGACAAAAACAGGAAAGAAGCTTTCTAGGAAACTACTCTGTGATATGTGTAATCATGTCACAGAAATAAAGCTTTGTTTACATTATGCAGCTTGGAAACTGTCATGGACGGATCTATGAAGGGACCTTCAGGAGCACGGTCAGGACGATGGAGAAAAAGGAAATATCTTCAGATGGAAACTGGAAAGAAGATTTCTGTGTATTTGCTTCTTTTATATTTGTTAATCTCACATCACTGAAGTTTGTTTACATTACACAGCTTGGAAACTCCCTCGTGGATGGATCTGTGAAGGGATATTTGGGATTACATTCGGGCCTAAGGTGAAATAGGAAATGTAGCCAGTTAAAAACTGGAGAGAAGCTTTCTGAGAAACTGCTTTCTGATGTGTGCATTCCACGCAGGAAGTTATAACTTTCTTCTCATAAGACACAGTTTGAACACTGTTCCAATAAAACCAAAAAAAGTGATATTCAGAGCACATTGAAGACTATGGCAAAAAAGTGACATGTCGTCCAATAAAAAACAGAAATAAGCACTCGAAGAAATTTCTCTCTGACATTTTCATTCTTTTCACAGGGTTAAAGCTTACTCTATATTTCCAAGTATGAAAGTCAGTCTTTGATGGTTCAGCAAATGGATTGTAAGTGGCAACCGGAGGCCTGTGTGGAGCAAGGAAATGTCTTCCATCGAAAATTGGTGAGAAGTTTTGTGCGCAACTCTTTTGTGATGCTTGTATTCATCTCAATGAGTTAAATCCTTCTTTGGATTGAGTAGTTTGAAATTACTGTTTCTGTGGAATCCGAGAAAGGACATTTGAAAACGATTTTTAGAATATTCTGAAAAAAATAACCTCAGAGAGAATCCAGAAGGAAGCTTTGTTTGAAACTGCTCTGTGTCTCGTTAATTACACTCACACAGTTAAGCTTCTCTTTTCATTGAGCAGTATCATAATACTGTTTTTGTTTAGCCGGTGAAGGGATATTGAGGAGTGCTTTGAGGCTTACGGTGAGAAAGGAAACGTCTTCAGTTAGGTACTGAAGAGAAGCTTTCTGAGGAGCTGCTTTGTGACGTGTGCATTCCACTCACAGAAATATAGCTTTCTTCTCCTGGAGGATTCCAGAATCCCTTTTGGAGAAAAAGCTTCCAAGAGACATTTGGGCGTATAGGGACCACTATGATGAAAAAGGAATTATCCTCACAGAAAAACTGGATGGAAGATTTCTGTGAAACTCCTTTCTGCTAGATATGTTCATTCATCACACATAGTTAAAACTTTTCTTATATTACACAGTTTGGAAACTCCGTCATGCACGGATCCACGCAGGGACTTTCAGGAGAACATTTAGGCCTACGTTGAAACAGGAGATATCTTCAGATAAAAACTGAATAGAAGCTTTCTGAGCAACTACTTGGGGACGTATGCATTCCTCTCAGGGAGTTATACCTCTTTTCTCACAAGGCAGTGTTTGAACACTGTTCCTGTGATATCAAAAAAGGGATAGTTCACAATGCATTGAGGACTATGGCGAATAGTGAAATATACTGAAATATAATCGTGAAGAAGTGTTCCCCGAATCTACTCTCTGATATGTGCATTCACTTCACAGAGTTAATGCTTACTCTATGTTGCCAAGCTTCGAAACTCTGTCTTTGAAGAATCTGTGAAGGGATATTTAGTGATGCCCAGAGGCTTGTGGTGAGCGAGCAAACGTCTTCCGATGAAACCTGCAGAGAAACATTCTGAGCAGCTGCTTTGTGATGTGTGTATTCATCACATAGAGTTAAACCATTCTTTGGCTTGAGCAGCTTGAGATCACTGTTTTTGTGAAGTCTGAGAAAGGACATTTGGAAACGATCCTTAGAATATGGAGAAAGAAATATCCTAAGGTAAAATCCAGAAGGAAGCTTTCTGTGAAACTGCTCTGTGTCATCTTAATTCCTCTTGCTCAGTAAAGCCACTCTTTTCATTGAGCAGTTTTCTAACCCTGTGTATGTTTAGCGTATGTTGGGGTATTTGAGAACACCTTGAGGCTAACGGTGTAAAAGGAAATATGTTCAGACAGAAAGTGGAGAGAAGCTTTCCAGGGAACTGCTTTGTGACGTGTGCATTCCACTCACAGTGTTATACCTCTCTCCTCATACAGCATCGGGGAAACCCTTTTGAAGAAACAGATACCAAGTGATATTCGGGAGGATGTTGACGCTGATGGTTAAAAGGGAAATAGCCTGAGATATAAAATGGAAAGAAGCCTTCTAGGAAACTACTCTGTGATATGTGTAATCATATCACATAGATAAAGCTTTCTTTACATTACACAGCTTGGGAACCGTCATGGACGGATCCACAATGGGACGTTCTGGAGCACATTCACGACTATGGAGAAAAAGAAAATATCTTCAGAAAAAAACTGGAAAGAAGCTGTCTGTGAATGTGCTTTTTGCTATATTTCTTCACCTCCCATAGTTGAAGCTTCCTTAACATTACGCGTCTTGGAGACTCACTCATGGATTGATCTGTAAAGTGATATTTGGGATCACATTCGGGCCTATGGTGAAATAGGAAATATAGTCAGATAAAAATTGGAGAGAAGCTTTCTGAGAAACTGCTTTTTGATGTGTGCATTCCACTCAGGGAGGTATAACTTTCTTTTCATAAGGCACAGTTTAATGCTGTTCCTGTAAAACGAAAAGAGTGATATTTGAAGCACATTGAAAATTGTGGCAAAAAGTGAAATGTCTTCCAATAAAAAACAGAAAGAACCACTCGAAGAAACTGCTCTCTGACATGTCCATTGTTTTCACAGGGTTAAAGCTTCCTCTACATTTCCCAGGTTGCAAGTGGGTCTTTGAGGGTTCTGTGAAGGGATAGTAATTGGCAAGGGGAGGATTGTGTTGAGCAAGGAAATGTCTTCCATCGAAAATCGGAGAGAATCTTCCCATCCAATTCTTTTGTGATGTTTGTATTCATCTCATAGAGTTAAATCATTCTTTGTATTAAGCAGTTTGTAATCACTGTTTCTGTGGAATCTGAGAAAGGCATTTGGAAACGTTCTTTAGAATATACTGAAAAAGAAAAAACCTCACAGAGAAACCAGAAGGAAGCTTTCTGTGAAATTCGGACTTTGAGGGTTCTACGAAAGGATTGTAAGTGGCAACTGGGGGCCTGTGTCAAGCAAGGAAATGTCTCCCATCGAATATTTGAGAGAAGCTTTCTGCGTAACACTTTTGTGAAGTTTGTGCTCATCTCATAGAGTAAAATCATTCCTTGGATGGAGCAGTTTGAAATCACTGTTTCTGGGGAATCTGGGAAAGGACATTTGGAAACACTCTTTGGAATATCCTGAAAAAAGAAATAACCTCAGAGAGAAACCAGAGGGAAGCTTTCTGTGAAACTGCTCTGTGTCACGTGAATTCCGCTCACACAGTTAAGCTTCCCTTTTCATTGAGCACTACCATAACACTGTTTTTGTTCAGTATGTGAAGGGATATTCAGGAGTGCTTTGAGGCTTACGGTGAGAAAGAAAACGGCTTTGGATAGAAATTAGAGAGAAGCTTTCTGGGGAGCTTCTTTGTGACACGTGCATTCCACTCTCAGAATTCCACTCACAGAATGACGTGTGCATTCCACTCGCCTTTCTTCTCCTAGAGGATTCTGGAATTCCTTTTGGAGAAGAAGCTACCAAGAGACATTCGAGAGTACAGGGATGGCTATGGTGAAAAAGGAAACATCCTCAGACAAAAACTTGAAAGAAGATTTCTGTGAAACTGTTTTGTGTTAGGTATATTTATTCATCTCACATAGTTAAAACTTTTCTTATATTACGCAGTTTGGAAACTGCGTCATGCACGTATGTGCAAAGGGATATTCGGGAGCACATTCAGGTGAACGATGAAATAGGAGATATCTTCAGATAAAAAGTGGAGAGAAGCTTTCTGAGAAACGAATTTGTGATGTATGTATTCCACTCAGGGATTTATACCTCTTTTCTCACAGGCAGTGTTTGAACACTGTTCCTGTGAAACTGAAAAAGTGATCTTTCAGAGCGCAATGAGGACTATGGTGAATAGTGAAATATACTGAAATAAAATCGAGGAAGAAGCGTTCCAATAATCTGCTCTCTGATATGTGCATTCACTTCACAGAGTTAATGCTTCCTGTATGTTGTCCAGTTTCGAAACTCTGTCTTTGAAGGATCTGTGAAGGGATGTTTAGTGACCCCTGGAGGCTTGTGGTGAGCAAGGAAACGTCTTCCGATGAAACCTGCAGAGAAACTTTCTGAGCAACTGCTTTGTGATGTGTGTATCCGTCTCATAAAGATAAACCGTTCTGTGGATTGAACAGCTTGAAATCACTGTTTTTGTGGAATCTGAGGAAGGACATATGGGAAGGATCCTTAGAACATGGAGAAAGAAATATCCTCAGGGAAAATCCAGAAGGGAGCTTTCTGTGAAACTTCTCTGTGTCTTTTTAATGGCTCTCACTCAGTTAAGCTCCTCTTTTCATTGAGCAGTTTTCTAACCCAGTGTATGCTCAGCATGTGACAGGATATTAGGGAGCACTTTGATGTTTACGGAGAAAAAGGAAATATGTTCCTACCAAAACTGGAGAGAAGCTTACGAAGAACTGTCTTGTGACATGTGCATTCCACTCACAGCGTTAACCTCTCTTTCCATACAGCATTGAGGAAACCCTTTTGGAGAAACAGCTACCAACTTATATTCGTGGCATGTCGATGCCGATGGTGAAAAGGGAAATAGCCTCAGACTAAAACAGGAAAAAGTTTTCTAGGAGCCTATTCTGAGATATGTGTAATCATTTCACATAGGTAATGCATTCTTTACATTACAAAGCTTGGAAACAGTCATGGACGAATCCATGAAGGGACCTTCGGGAGCACTTTGAAGACTGTGGTGAAAATCAAAATATCTTCAGATATAAACTGGAGAGAAGCTTTCTGTGAATTTACTTTTTGCTATGTTTATTCTCCTCACATAGGTGAAGCTTTCTTTACATTACACACCTTGGAAACTCCCTCGTGGATGGATCCATGAAGGGATATTTGGAATCACATTCGGGCCTATAGTGAAATAGGAAATATAGTCAGATCAAAAGGGGAGAGAAGCTTTCTGAGAAACTGCTTGGTGATGTGTGCATTCCACTCAGGGAGTTATAACTTTCTTCTCATTAGGCACAATTTGAACACTGTTCCTGTAAAACCAAAGGAGTGATATTCAGAGCACATTGAAGAGTATCGCAAATTGAAATGTCCATAAAAAGCAGAAAGAAGCACTCGAAGAAACTGCTCTCTGACATGTCGATTTTCACACAGGGTTAAAGCTTACTCTACATTTCCGAGTTTGAAACTCGGTCTTTGAGGGTTCTGCGAATATTTAGTAAGTTGCATCCGGAGGCCTGTGTCAAGCGGAGAAATGTCTTCCATCGAATATTTGAGAGAAGATTTCTGCGCAACTCTTCTGTAAAGATAGTGTTCATCTCATAGAGTTAAATCATTCTTTGGATTCAGTAGTTTGTAGTCACTATTTCTGTGGAATCTGAGAAAAGCCATTTGGAAACACTCTTTAGAATATCTTCAAAAAGAAATAACCTCAGAGATAAATCAGAAGGAAGCTTTCTGTGAAGCTGTTCTGTGTCACATGAATTCCACTCACACAGTTAAGCTTCTCTTTTCATTGAGCAGTATCATAACACTGTTTTTGTTTAGTCTGCGAAGGGATATTCAGGAGCGCTTTGAGGCTTATGGTGAGAAAGGAAACTTCTTCAGATAGAAACTGGAGAGAAGTTTTCTGATGAGCTGCTTTGTGATGTGTGCATTACACTCACAGAAATCCACTCACAGAATGACGTGTGCATTCCACTCACCTTTCTTCTGCTAGAGGATTCCGGAATCCCTTATGGAGAAAAAGCTATCAAGAGACATTCGGGAGTATAGGGATGGCTATGGTGAAAAAGGAAATATCCTCAGACAAAAACTGGAAAGAAGATTTCTGTGAAACTGCTTTGTGTTGGACACATTTATTCATCTCTCAGAGTTAAACCTTTTCTTATATTATGAAGTTTGTAAATTCCGTAATGCATGGATGCATGAAGGGACATTCAGGAGCACATTAAGGCCTATGGTGAAAGAAGAGATATCTTAAAATAAAAAGTAGAGAGAAGATTTCTGAGAAAAGACGTGTAAAGTATGCATTCCACTCAGGGAATCATACCTCCTTTCTCACAAGGCAGTGTTTGAACACCGTTCCTATGAAACTGAAATGGTGATATTTCGGAGTGCATTGGGGACTATGGCGAATAGTGAAATATACTGAAATAAAATCGAGGAAGAAGCGTTCCAAGAATCTACTCTCTGGTATGTGCATTCACTTCACAGACTTAATGCTTACTCATTGTGCCCAGTTTCAAAACTCTATCTTTGAAGTATCTGTGAAGGAATATTTAGTGATGCCTGGAGGTGTGTGATGAGCAAGGAAACGTGTTCTGATGAAACCTGCAGAGAAACTTTCTGAGAAACTGCTTTGCGATATGTGTATTCGTCTCGTAGAGTTAAACAATTCTTTGGATTGAACAGCTTGAAATGACTGTTTTTGTAGAATCTGAGGAAGGATATTTGGGAATGATCCTTAGAACATGGAGAAAGAAATATCCTCAGGGAAAATCCAGGAGGAAGCTTTCTGTGAAACTGCTCTGTGTCGTCTTAATGGATCTCACTCAGTTAAGCCCCACTTTTAATTGACCAGTTTTCTAACCCAGGGTATGCTTAGCATGTGACGGGATATTCAGGACACTTTGAGGCTTGTGGTGAAAAAGGAAATATGTTCAGACCAAAAATGGAGAGAAGCTTCCAGGGAACTGCCTTGTGACATGTGTATTCCACTCACAGTGTTATACCTCTCTTCTCATACAGCGTTGGTGAAACCCTTTTGGAGAAAAAGGTTCCAATTGATATTTGGAAGCATATTGATGCTGATGGTAAAAGGGAAATAGCCTCAGACTAAATCTGAAAAGAGCTTTCTAGGAAACTACTCTGAGATATGTGTAATCATCACACATAGATAATGCTTTCTTTATGTTACGCAGCTTGGAAACTGTCATGGACGGATCATCGAAGGGACCTTCGGGAGCACTTTCAGGACTCTGTTGAAAATCGAAATATTTTCAGAAAAGTAACAGGAAAGAAGCTTTCTGAGAATCTGGTTTTTGCTATGTTTATTCATCTCACATAGATGAAGCTTTCTTTACATTACACAGCTTGGAAACTTCCTCGTGGATGGATCTGTGAAGGGATATTTGGGGTCACATTCGGGCCTATTGGGAAATAGGAAATATTGTCAGATCAAAGTGGGAGAGAAGTTTTCTGAGAAACTTCCTGGTGACACGTGCATTCCACTCAAGGAGTTATAACTTTCCTCTCATAAGGCACAATTTGAACACTGTTCCTTTAAATCCAAAAGACTGATGTTCGGAGCACACTGAAGACTATGGCAAAATTGAAATGTTCATAAAAAACAGAAAGAAGCCCTCGAAGAAACTGCTCTCTGACATGTCCATTTTCACAGAAGGTTAAAGCTTACTCTACATATCCCAGTTTAAAAGTCGGTCCTTCAGGGTTGTGTGAAGGGATAGTAAGTGGCAACCAGAGGCCTGTGTTGAGCAAGGAAATGTCTTCCATCGAATATTTGAGAGAAGCTTTCTGCGCAAGTCTTTAGTGAACTTTGTGCTCATCCCATAGAGCTAAATCATTCTTTGGATTGAGTAGTTTCAAATCACTGTTTATGTGGAATCTGGGAAAGGACAATTGGAAATGCTCTTTAGAATATCCTGAAAAAGAAATAACCTCAGAGAGAAATCAGAAGGAAGCTGTCTGTGAAACTGCTCTGTGTCACGTGAATTCCGCTCACACAGTTCAGCCTTTCTTTTCACTGAGCAGTATCATAACACTGTTTGTGTTTAGTCTGCGAAGGGATATTCAGGAGCGCTTTGAGGCTTACAGTGCGAAAGGAAATGCCTTTAGATAGAAACTGCAGGGAAGCTTTCTGAGGAGCTGTTTTGTGACGTGTACATTCCACTCACAGAATTCCACTCACAGAATGACGTGTGCATTCCACTCACCATTGTTCTCCTAGAGGATTCCAGAATCCCTTTTGGAGAAAAAGCTACCAAGAGACATTCCGATTATGGGGATGGCTATGGTGAAAAAGGAAATATCCTCAGACAAAAGCTGGAAAGAAGATTTCTGTGACACTGCTTTGTGTTAGATGTATTTATTCATCTTGCATAGTTAGAAATTTTCCTATATTATGCAGCTTGGAAACTCCGTCATGCACGGATCCGCGAAGGGACTTTCGGGAGCACATTCAGGCCTATGGTGAAAGACGAGATATCTTCAGACGAAAAGTAGAGAGAAGCTTTCTGAGGAACGACTTTGTGATATATGCATTCCACTCAGGGAGTTTTACCTCTGTTCTCACAAGGCAGTGTTTTAACACTGTTCCTGTGAAAACGAAAATGTGATATTTTGGAGCACATTGAGGACTATGGTGAATAGTGAAATATACTGAAATAAAATCGAGGAAAAAGGGTTTTAAGAATCTGCTCTCTGATATATGCATTCACTTCACAGAGGTAATGCTTCCTCTATGTTTCCCAGTTTCAAAACTCTGTCTTTGAAGGATCTTTGAAGGGATATTTAGTGATGATTGGAGGCTTGTGGTGAGCAAGGAAATGTCTTACGATGAAACCTGCAGAGAAACTCTCTGAACAACTCGTTTGTGATGTGTGTATTCGTCTCATAGAGTTAAACCATTCTTGGGATTGAACAGCTTGAAATCACTGTTTCTGTGGAATCGAGGAAAAACATTTGGGAATGATTCTTAGAACATGGACAAAATAATATGCTCAGGAAAAATCCACTAGGAAGCTTTCTGTGAAACTTCTCTGTGTCATCTTAATTGCTCTCACTCAGTTAAGCCCCTCTTTTAATTGAGCAGTTTTCTAACCCTGTGTATGCTTAGCATGTGATGGGATATTCGGGAGCACTTTGAGGCTTACGGTGAAAAAGAAAATCTGTTCAGACCAAAACTGGAGAGAAGCTTTCCGAAGAACTGCCTTGTGACGTGTGCATTCCACTCACAGTGTTATACCTCTCTTCTCATACAGAATCAGGGAAACGCTTTTGGAGAAACAGTTACCAAGTGATATTCGGGAGGATGTTGGTGCTGAAGGTGAAAAGGGAAATAGCCTCATATTATAAGTGGAAAAACCATTCTAGGAAACGACTCTGTGATATGTGTAATCATCTCACATAGATAATGCTTTATTTACATTACGCACATTGGAAACTGTCATGGACGGATCCACGAAGGGACATTCGGGAGCATTTTGAGGACTTTGGTGAAAAACAAAATATCTTCAATTTAGAACGGGAAAGAAGCTTTCTGTGAATCTGCTTTTTGCTATGTTTATTCATCTCACATAGATGAAGCTTTCTTTACATTACACAGATTGGAAAATCCCTCATGGATGGATGCACAAAAAGATATTTGGGATCACATTCGGGCCTATGGTGAAATAGGAAATATAGTCAGATCAAAACGGGAGAGAAGCTTTATGAGCAGGTGCTTTGTGACACGTGCATTCCACTCACAGAATTCCACACACAGAATGACGTGTGCATTCCACTCATCTTTCTTCTCCTAGAAGATTCCGGAATCTCTTTGGAGAAAAAGCTGACACAAGTCATTCGGAAGTATATGATTGGCTGTGGTGATAAAGGAAATATTCTCAGACAAATACTGGAAACAAGATTTCTGTGAAACTGCTTTGTGTTAGATATATTTATTCATCTCGCATAGTTAAAACTTTTCTTATAACACACAGCTTGGAAACTCCGTCATACACGGTCCCGCGAAGGGACATTCGGGAGCACATTCAGGCCTATGGAGAAAAAGGAGATATCTTCAGATAAAAAGTGGAGAGAAGCTTTCTGAGAAACGACTTTGTGATGCATGCATTCCACTCAGGGCGTTAAATCACTTCTCTCAGAAGGCAGTGTTTGACCATGGTTCCTGTGAAACTGAAAAAGTGATATTTCAGAGCGCTTTGAAGCCTATAGTGAATAGTGAAATATACTAAAATAAAATAGAGCAAGAAGCGTTCCAAGAATCTACTCTCTGACATGTGCATTCACTTCACAGAATTAATGCTTACTCCATGTTGCCCAGTTTCGAAACTCTGTCTTTGATGAATCTGTGCAGGGATATTTAGTGATGCCCGGAGGCTTCTGATGAGCAAGGAAACGTATTCCGATGAAACCTGCAGAGAAAATTTATGAGCAACTGCTTTGCAATGTGTGTATTCGTCCACAGAGTTAAATCGTTCCTTGCATTGAACAGCTTGAAATCACCGTTTTTGTGGAACATGAGAAAGGACATTTGGGAACAATCCTTAGAACATGAAGAAAGAAATATCCTCATGGAAAATCCAGAAGGAAGCGTTTTGTGAAACTGCTCTGTGTCATCTTATTGGCTCTCACTCAGTTAAGCCCCTCTTTTCATTGACCAGTTTTCTAACCCAGTGTATGCTTAGCGTCTGATGGGATATTTGGGAGCATTTTGAGGCTTACAGTGGAAAAGGAAACCTGTGCAGACCAAAACTGGAGAGAAGCTTTCCGAGGACCTGCCTTCTGACATGTGGATTCCACTCACAGTGTTATATCTCTCTTCTCATACAGCGTCGGGTAAACCCTTTGGAGAAACAGGTACCAAGGGATATTCGGGAGCATGTTGATGTCCATGACAAAAAGGGAAATAGCCTCAGACTAAAACTGGAGAAAGCTTTCTAGGAAACTACTCTGTGATATGTGTAATCATCTCACATAGATAATGCTTTTTTTACATTATGCAGCTTGGAAACTGTCATGGACGGATACACGAAGGAGCCTTCGGGTGCACATTCAGGGCTATGGTGAAAAAGGAAATATCTTCATATCAGAACAGGAAAGAAGATTTCCGTGAATCTGCTTTTGCTATGTTTATTCATCTCACATAGATGAAGCTTTCTTGACATTGAACAGCTTGGAAACTCCCTCGTGGATGGAACTGCGAAGGGATATTTGGGATCACATTCTGGCCTATAGTGAAATAGGAAATACAGTCACTTAAAACGGGGAGGGAAGCTTTCTGAGAAACTGCTTGGTGATGTGTGCATTCCACTCAGGGAGTTATACCTTTGTTCTCATAAGGCACAATTTGAACACTGTTCCAGTAAAACCAAAAGAGTGATATTCGGAGCACATTGAAGACTATGGCAAAATTGAAATGTCCAATAAAAAAGAGAAAGAAGCACTCGAGGAAACTGCTCTCTGACATGTCCATTTTTACACAGGGTTAAAGCTTACTCTACATTTCCCAGTTTGAAAGTCCATCTTTTAGGGTTCTTTGAAGGGATAGTAAGTGGCAACTGGAGGCCTGTGTCAAGAAAGGAAATGTCTTCCATCGAAACTTTGAGAGAAACTTTCTGCACAACTCTTTTGTGAAGTTTGAGTTCATCTCAGAGTTAAATTATTCTTTGGATTGGGTAGTTTGAAATCACTGTTTCTGTGGAATCTTAGAAAGGACATTTGGAAACATTCTTTAGAATATCCTGAAAAAGAAATACCCTCAGAGAGAAACCAGAAGGAAGTTTTCTGTGAAACTGCTCTGTGTCACGTGAATTTTGTTCACACAGTTAGCTTCTCTTGTCAATGAGAAGTACCATATCTGTTTTTGTTTAGTCTGAGAAGGGATATTCAGGAGTGCTTTAAGACTCATGGTGAGAAAGGAAACGTCCTCAGACAGAAACTGGAGAGAAGCTTTCTGAGGAGCTGCTTTGTGACGTGTGCATTCCACTCACAGAATTCCACGGACAGAATGACGTTGTGCCTTCCACTCACACAATGACTTGTGCATTCCACTAACCTTTCCTCTCCTAGAGGATTTTGGAATCCCTTTTTGAGAAGAAGCTACCAAGAGACATTCGGGAGTATAGAGATGGCTATGGTGAAAAAGGAAATAGCCTCAGAAAAAAACTAGAAAGAAGATTTCTGGGAAACTGCTTTCTGTTACATATATTTACTCATCTTGGATAGTAAAACTTTTATTATATTATGCAGTTTGGAAACTCCATCATGCACGGATCGATGAAGGCACTTTCGGGAGCACATTCGGGCCTACAGTGAAAAAGGAGGTATCTTGAGATAAAAATTGGTGAGAAGCTTTCTGAGAAACTACTTTTAGGTGGATGCATTACAATCAGGGAGTTATACCTCTTTTCTCACAAGGCAGTGTTTGAACACTGTTCCTGTGAAATTGAAAATGTGATATTTTGGAACACATTGAGGACTATGGTGAATAGTGAAATATACTTAAATAAAATCAAGGAAGAAGCGTTCCAAGAATCTACTCTCTGATATGTGCATTCAATTCACAGACTTAATGCTTACTCTGTTACACATTTTGGAAACTCTGTCTTTGGAGAATCTGTGAAGGGATATTTAGTGACGCCCAGAGGCTTGTGGTGAGCAAGGAAACGTCTTCCGATGAAACCTGCAGAGAAACTTTCTGAGGAACTGCTTTTCTATGTGTGTATTCGTCTCATAGAATTAAAAAATTCTTTGGATTGAACAGCTTGAAATCACTGTTTTTGTGGAATCTGAGGAGGGACATTTGGGAACGATCCTTAGAACATGGAGAAAGAAATATCCTCAGGTAAAATCCAGAAGGAAGCTTTCTGTGAAAATGCTCTGCATCATCTTAAAGGCTCTCACTCAGTTAAGCCACCCTTTCCACTGACCAGCTTTTTAACACTGTGTATGCTTAGCTTTTGATAGGATATTCGGGAGCACTTCAAGGCTTACAGTGAAAAAGGAAATATGTTCAGACAAAACTGCTGAGAAGCTTTCCGAGGAACTGCTTTGTGACGTGTGCATTCCACTCACAGTGTTATACCTCTCTTCCCATAGAGCATCGGGGAAACCCTTTTGGGGAATCAGGTACCAATTGATATTCGGGAGCATGTTGGTGCCGATGGTGAAAACAGAAATATCCTCAGAATATAACTGGAAAAATCTTTCTAGGAAACTACTCTGTGATACGTGTAATCGTATCACCTAGAAAATGCTTTCATTACATTACGCAGCTTGGAAACTGTGATGGACTGATCCATGAAGGGAATTTCTGGAGCACTTTGAGGACTATGGCGAAAAACGAAATACCATCAGAAAAAAACAGGAAAGAGGCATTCTGTGAATCTGCTTTTTGCTATGTTTTTTCATCTGACATAGATGAAGCTTTCTTGGCATTACACAGCTTGGAAACTCCCTCGTGGATGGATCCGCGAAGGGATATTTGACATCACATTCGGGCCTATAATGAATTAGGAAATATAGTCAGATCAAAACGGGAGAGAAGGTTTCTGAGAAACTGCTTGGAGACGTGTGGATTCCACTCAGGGAGTTATAGCTTTCTTCTCATAAGGCACAATTTGAACACTGTTCCTGTAAAACCAAAGAGTGATATTCGGAGCACATTGAAGACTATGGCAAAATTGAAATGTCCAAAAAA
>NW_012118443.1:1306584-1326668 GCF_000951035.1 Colobus angolensis palliatus
CACTCGAAGAAACAGCTTTCTGACATGTCCATTTTTACACAGGGTGAAATCTTACTCTACGCTTCCCAGTTTGAAAGTCTGTCTTTGAGGGTTCCCTGAAGGGTTAGTAAGTGGCAAAATGAGGCCTGTGTCAAGCAAGGAAATGTCTTCCATCGAATATTTGAGAGAAGCTTTCTGCGCAACTCTTTTCTGAAGTTTGTGCTGATCTCATAGTTAAATCATTCTTTGGATTGAGTAGTTTGAAATCACTGTTTCTGTGGAATCTGAGAAAGGACATTTGGAAACGCTCTTTAGAATATCCTGAAAAATAAATAACCTCAGAAAAAAACCAGAAGGAAGTTTTCTGTGAAACTGCTCTGTGTCAGGTGAATTCCACTCACACAGTTAAGCTTCCCTTTTAAATGAGCAGTATCATAACAATTTTCTTGCTTAGTCTGCGAAGGGATATTCAGGAGCACTTTGAGGCTTACTGTGAGAAAGGAAACATCTTCAGATAGAAAATGGAGAGAAGCTTTCTGAGGAGCTTCTTTGTGACGTGTGCATTCCACTCACAGAATTCCACTCACAGAATGACGTGGGCATTCCACTCACCTTTCTTCTCCTAGAGGATTCCGGAATTCCTTTTGGAGAAGAAGCTACCAAGAGACATTCGGGAGTATATGGATGGATATGGTGAAAAAGGAAATATCCTCAGACAAAAACTGGAAAGAAGATTTCAGTGAAACTACTTTGTGTTAGATATATTTATTCATCTCATGCAGTTAAAACTTGTCTGATATTATGCAGTTTGGAAATTCTTCATGCAGGGATCCGCAAGGAGAACTTCTGGAGCACATTCAGGCCTACGGTGAAAGAGGAGATATCTTCAGATAACAAGTGAAGAGAAGCTTTCTGAGAAACGACTTTGTGATGCATGCATTCCACTCAGGGAGTTAAATCACTTCTTTCACAAGGCAGTGTTTGAACACTGTTCCTGTGAAACCGAAAAAGTGATATTTCGGATCGCTTTGAAAGCTATGGCAAATAGTGAAATATACTGAAATAAAATAGAGGAAGAAGCGTTCCAAGAATCTGCTCTCTGATATGTGCATTCGCTTCACAGACTTAATGCTCACTCTATGTTGCCCAGCTTCGAAACTCTGTCTTTGATGGATCTGTGCAGGGATTTTTAGAGACACCCAGAGGCTTGTGATGAGCAAGGAAATGTATTCCAATTAAACTTGCAGAGAAGCTTTTTGAGCAACTGCTTAGCAATGTGTGTATTCGTCTCATAGAGTTAAACCGTTCCTTGGATTGAGCAGCTTGAAATCACTGTGCTTGTGGAATCTCAGGAAGGACATTTGGGAACGATCCTTAGAACATGGAGAAAGAAATATCCTTAGCGAAAATCCAGAAGGAAGTTTTCTGTGAAACTGTTCTGTGTCATCTTAATGGCTCTCACTCAGTTAAGCCCCGCTTTTCATTGAGCAGTTTTCTAACCCTGTGTATGCTTAGCGTGTGACGGGATATTCGGGAGCACTTTGAGGCTTATGGTGAAAAAGGAAATATGTTCAGACAAAAACTGGACAGAAGCTTTCCGAGGAACTGCCTTGTGACATGTGCATTCCACTCACAGTGTTATAACCTCTCTTCACATACAGCATCGGGGAAACCTTTTTGGAGAAACTGGTACCAAGTGATATTTGGGAGCATGTTGATGCCAATGGTGAAAAGGGAAATAGCCTCCGACAGAAACTGGAAAGAAGCGTTCTAGGAAGCTGCTCTGTGATATATGTAATCATCTGACATAGATTAAGCTTTCTTTACATTACGCATCTTGGTAACTGTCATTGACGGATCCAGGAAGGGACGATCGGAGCACATTCAGAGCTATGTTGAACTATGTAATATCTTCAGATGAAAACCGGAAAGCAGCTTTCTGTGAATCTGCTTTTTGCTATATTTGTTCATCTCACATATTTGAAGCTTCCTTAACATTACGCAGCTTGGAAATTCACTCGTGGATGGAGCCGTGAAGGGATATTGGGGTTCACATTCGGACCTATGGTGAAATAGGAAATATAGTCAAATAAAAACTGGAGAGAAGCTTTATGAGAAACTGCTTGGTGACGTGTGTATTCCAGTCAGCGAGGTATGACTTTCTTCTCATAAGGCACAGTTTGAACACTGTTCCTGGAAAACTAAGAGTGATATTTGTAGTTCATTGAAGATTATGGCAAAAATTGAAATGTCGTCCAATAAAAAACAGAAAGAAGCACTCGAAGAAACTGCACTCTGACTTGTCCATTCTTTTCACAGGGTTAAAGCTTACTCCATACTTTCAAGTATGAATGGCAGTCCTTGAGGGTCTGTGAAGGGATAGTAAGTGACAACCGGAGGCCTGTGTCGAGCAAGGAAATGTCTTCCTTCAAAAATTGGAGAGAAACTTTCTGTACAACCCTTTTGTGATGTTTGTATTCATCTCATAGAGTTAAATCATTCTTTGGATTGAGCAGTTTGAAACCACTGTTTCTGTGGAATCTGATAAAGGACATTTGGAAACGGTTTTAGAATATTCTGAAAAAGGAATAACCTCAGAGAGAACCCAGAAAGAAGCTTTCTGTGAAACTGCTCTGTGTCACGTGAATTTCACTCACACAGTTAAGCTTCCCTTTCATTGAGCAGTATCATAACTCTGATTTTGTTGAGGCTGTGAAGGGATTTTCAGCAGCGCTTTGAGGCTGACGATGAGAAAGGAAACATCTTCAGTTAGAAACTAGAGGGAAGCTCTCTGAGGAGCTGCTTTGTGACGTGTCCATTCCAATCACAGAAATGTACCTTTCTTCTCAAAGAGAGTTGCGGAAGCCCTTTTGGAGAAAAGGCTACCAAGAGACATTTGGGAGTATAGGGATGGCTATGGTGAAAAAGGAAGTATCCTCAGACAAAAAATGAAAAGAAATTTCTGTGAAAATGCTTTGTGTTAGATATATTTTCTCATCTTGCATAGTTAAAACTTTACTTATATTATGCAGTTTGTAAACTCTGACCTGCACGGAACCACGAACGTACATTCGGGAGCACATTCAGGCCTACGGTGAAAGAGGAGATATCTTCAGATGAAAACTGAAGCTTTCTGAGAAGCGACTTTGTGATGTGTGCATTCCACTCAGGTAATTATTCCTACTTTCTAACAAGGCAATGGTTGAGCACTGTTCCTGTGGAAACGAAAATGTGATATTTCCGAGCACACTGAGGACTATGGCGAATAGTGAAATATACTGAAATATAATCGAGGAAGAAACGTTCCAAGAATCTACTCTCTGATAGGTGCATTCACTTCACAGAGTTAATGCTTACTCTATGTAGCCCAGTTTCGAAACTCTGTCTTTGAAGAATCTGTGAAGGGATATTTAGCAATGCCCGAAGGCTTCTAGTGAGTGAGGAAACATATTTCGATGAAAACTGCAGAGAAACTTTGTGAGCAACTGCTTTGTGATGTATGTATTCGTCTCATAGAGTTAAACCATTTTTTGTTTAGAGCAGTTTGAAATCATTGTTTTTCTGGAATCTGAGGAAAGACATTTGGGAATGATCCTTAGAATATGGAGAAAGAATTATCCTCAGGTAAAATCCAGAAAGAAACTTTCTGTGAAACTGCTCTCAGTCATCTTAGTTCCTCTCGCTCAGTTTTGCCTCATATTTCATTGAACTGTTTTCTAACCCTGTGTATGTTTAGCTTGTGATGGAATATTTGGGAGCACTTTGAGGATAATGGTGAGAAAGGAAATATGTTCAGAGAAAAACTGGAGAGAAGATTTCTGAGTAACTGCTTTGTGATGTGTGCATTCCACTGACAGTTGTATACCTCTCTATATCACCAAGTGATATTCAGGAGCGTGTAAATGCTGATGGTGAAAAGGGAAATAGCCTCAGACAAAAACTGGAAAGAAGCTTTCTAGGAAACTACTCTGTGATATGTGTAATCATCTCACATAGATCAAGCTACCTTTACATTAGGCAGCTTGGAAACTGTCATGGACGGATCCAGGAAGGGACCTGCGAGAACACATTCAGGACCATGGTGAAAAAGGAAATATCTTCAGATAAAAACTGGAAAGAAGCTTTCTGTGAATCTTCTTGTTGCTATGTTTATTCATTTCATATAGATGAAGCTTTCCTTACATTATGCAGCTTGGAAACTCCCTCGTGGATGTACACACGAAGGGATATTTGGGATCACATTTGGACCTATGGTGAAATAGGAAATATAGTCAGATGAAAACTTTATAGAAGCTTTCTGTGAAACTGCTTGGTGATGTGTGCATTACATCCAGGGAGTTATAACTTTCTTCTCATAAGGCACAGTTTGAACACATTCCTGTAAAACCAAAAGAGTGATATTCGGAGCACATTGAAGACTATGGCAAAAAGTGAAATGTCGTCCAATAAAAAACAGAAAGAAGCACCCGAGGAAACTGCTCTCTGACACGTACATTCTTTCCACAGAATTAAAGCTTACTCTACATTTTCCAGTTTGAAAGTCAGTCTTTGAGGGTTCTGTGAAGGGACAGTAAGTGGCAACCGAGGCCTGTGTGAGGCAACGAAATGTCTTCCATCGAAAATTGGAGAGATAAGATTTCTGCGCAACTCTTTTGTGATGTTTGTGTTCATCTCATTGAGTTAAATCATTCTTTGGATTGAGCAGTTTGAAATCACTGTTTCTGTGGAATCTGAGAAAGGACATTTGGAAACCCTCTTTAGACTACACTGAAAAAGAAATAACCTAATAAAGAAACCAGAGGGAAGCTTTTGATGAAACACTTCTGTTTTACCTGAAATCCACTCACAAATTTAAGCTTCTCTTTTCATTGAGCAGCATCATAGCACTGTTTTTGTTTAGTCTGAGAAGGTATATTCTGGAGTGCTTTGAGACTCATGGTGAGAAAGGAAACATCTTCAGATAGAAACTGGAGACAAGCTTTCTGAGGAGCTGCTTTGTGACGTGTGCATTTAACTCACATAAATATACCTTTCTTCTCCTAGGGGATTCCGGAATCCCTTTTGGACAAAAAGACTACCAGGAGACATTCGGAAATTTAGGGATGGCTATGGTGAAAAAGGAAATATCCTTAGACAAAAACTGGAAAAATGATTTCTGTGAAACTGCTTTATTTTAGACATATTCATTTATCTCACATATTTAAAACTTTTCTTATATTATGCAGTTTGGAAACTCCATCATGAACGGATCTGTGAAGGGACATTCGGGAGCACATTCAGCCCTATGGTGAAAGAGCAGATATCTTCAGATAAAAACTGGATAGAAGCTTTCTGAGAAACTTCACTGTGATATATGCATTACACTCAGCGATTTATACCTCTTTTCTCACAAGGCAGTGTTTGAACACTGTTCCCATGAAACCAAAAAGTGATATTTTGGAGCGCATTGAGGACTATGACGAATAGTGAAATATACGGAAATAAAATCGAGGAAGAAGCGTTCCAAGAATCTGCTCTCTGATATGGGCATTGACTTCAAAGAGTTAATGCTTACTGTATGTTGCCCAGTTTTGAAACTCTGTCTTTGAAGAATCTGTGAGTGGGTTTTTAGTGATGCCCGCAGGCTTGTGGTGAGCCAGGAAATGTGTTTCGATGAAACCTGCAGAGAAACTTTCTGAGCAACTGCTTTGCAATGTGTGTTGTCGTCTCATAGAGGTAAATCATTCTTTGGATTAAGCAGCTTGAAATCACTGTTTTTGTAGAATCTGAGGAAGGATATTTGGGAACTATCCTTAGAATATGGGGAAAGAAATATCCTCAGAGAAAACTCATGAGGATGCTTTCTGTGAAACTTCTCTGTGTCATCTTAATTCCTCTCACTCAGTTAAAGCTCTCTTTTCATGGAGCAGTTTACTAACCCTGTGTATGTTTAGGGTGTGATGGGATATTCGGGAGCACATTGATGCTTACAGTGAAAAAGGAGATATCTTCTCACCGGTACTGGGAGAAGATTTCCGAGGAACTGCTTTGTGACGTGTGCGTTTCACTCACAGCATTATACCTCTCCTTTCATATGGCCTCGGGGAAACACCTTTGGAGAAACAGGTACCAAGTGATATTTGGGAGCGTGTTGATGCCAATTGTGAAAAGGGAAATAGCCTCAGACAAAACATAGAAGGAAGCTTTCTAGGAAACTACTCTGTGATATGTGTAATCATCTCACGTAGACAAAGCTTTCTTTACATTACGCAGGTTGGAAATGGACATGGACGGATGCACGAAGGGACATTCAGGAGCAGAATAAGGACTACGGTGAGAAAGGAAATATCTTCAGATAAAAACTGCAAAGCAGCTGTCTGTGAATTTGATTTTTGCTATGTCTATTCATATCATATTGATGAAGATTTCTTTACATCACACAGCTTGGAAACTCCCTCATGGATGGATCCGCGAAGTGATATTTGGGATGACATACGGGCCTATGGTGAAATAGGAATCATAGTCTGATAAACACTGGAGAGAGGCTTTCTGAGAAACTGGTTGGTGTTGCATGGATTACACTCAGAGAGGCATAACTTTCTTCTCATAAGGCACAGTTTGAACACTGTTCCTGTAAAACCAAAAGAGTGATATTCAGAGCACAATGAAGACTATGGTAAAAAGTGAAATGTCGTCCAAGAAAAAAGAGAAAGAAGCAATCGAAGAAACTGCTCTCTGACAAGTCCAATCTTTTCACAGGGTTAAATCCTACTCTACAATTCCCAGTATGAAAGTCTGTCTCTGGGGGTTCTGCGAAGGGATTTTAAGTGGCAACTGGAGGTGTGTGTCGAACAAGGAAATGTCTTCCTTCTAAAATTGGAGAGAAGCTTTCTGCACAACTCTTTTGTGATGTTTGTATTCATCTCATAGAGTGAAATCATTCTTTGGATTGAGCAGTTTGAAATCACTATTTCTGTGGAATCTGAGACAGGACATTTGGAAACACTCTTTAGAATATCCTGAAAAAGAAATAACCTCAGAGAGAAACCAGAAGAAAGCCTTCTGTGAAACTGCTCTGTGTCACGTACAATCTCCTCAAAAATCTAAGCTTCCCTTTTCATTGAGCAGCATCATAGCACTGTTTTTGTTTAGTCTGAGAAGATATATTCAGGAGTGCTTTGAGACTCATGGTGAGAAAGGAAACATCTTCAGACAGAAACTGGAGAGAGACTTTCTGAGGAGCTGCTTTGTGACGTGTGCATTCCACTCACAGAAATATACCTTTCTTCTCCTAAGGGATTCTGGATCCCTTTTGCCGAAAAAGCTACCAAGAGACATTTGGGAGTATAGGAACGTCTGTGGTGAAAAAGGAAACATCCTCAGACAACAACTGGAAAGAAAACTTCTGTGAAACTGCTTCGTTTTAGACACATTTATTAATCTCGCATTGTTAAAACTTTTCTTATATTACGCAGTTTGTAAAATCCGTCATGCACAGATCCGCGAAAGGACATTCGGGAGCACATTCAGGCCTATGGTGAAAGAGGAGATATCTTCAGACAAAAACTGGATAGAAGCTTTCTGAGAAACTTTTTTGTGATGTATGCATTCCACTTAGGGATTTATACCGCTTTTCTCACAAGGCACAGTTTGAAAACTGTTGCCGTGAAACCAAAAAAGTGATATTTTGGTGTGCATTGAGGACTACACCAAATATTGAATTATACTGAAATAATCTCGGGGAAGAAGCGTTTCGGAAATCTGCTCTCTGATATTGGCATTCACTTCACAAAGTTAATGCTTACTCTATGTTGCTCAGTTTCAAAACTCTGTCTTCCAAGAATCTGTGAGGGGTGTTTTAGTGATGCCCGGAGGCTTGTGGTGAGCCAAGAAATGTCTTCCCATGAAACCTGCAGAGAAACTTTCCTAGGAACTGCTTTGCAATGTGTGTATTCGTCTCATAGAGGTAAATCATTCTTTGGATTGAGCAGCTTGAAATAATTGTTTTTGTGGAATCTGAGGAAGGATATTGTGAAGGATCCTTAGAATACGGGGGAAGAAATATCCTCAGGGAAAATCCAGAAGTAAGCTTTCTCTGAAACTGCTCTGTGTCATCTTAATTCCTCTCATTCAGGTAAACCAATCTTTTCATGGAGCAGTTTACTAACCCCGTGTATGTTTAACGTGTGATTGGATATTTGGCAGCACATTGACGTGTATGGTGAAAAAGGAAATATGCTCCAACCGATACTGGGAGGAGATTTCCGAGGAACTGCTTTGTGACGTGTGTATTTCACTCATAGTGTCATACCTCTCTTCTCATACGGTCTAGGGGAAACTCTTTTGGAGAAACAGGTACCAAGTGATATTCGGCAGCATGTTGATGCTGATGGTGAAAAGGGAAATAGCCTCAGACAAAACCTGGAAAGAAGGTTTCTAGGAAACTACTCTGTGGTATGTTAATCATCTCATGTAGACAAACCTTTTGTTACATTACGCAGGTTGGAAACGGTCATGGACAGATCCACGAAGGGACATTCAGGAGCAGATTCACGACTATGGTGAAAAAGGAAATATCTTCAGATAAAAACTGGAAAGAAGATTTTGTGAATCTGTTTTTTGCTATATTTATTCTTCTCAGATAGATGAGGCTTTCTTTACATTACGCAGCTTGGAAATTCTCTTGTGGATGGATCCATGAAGGGATATTTGGGATGACATATGGGCCTATGGTGAAAGAGGAAATATAGTCAGATAAAAAAGGAGAGAAGCTTTCTGAGAAACTGGTTGGTGTTTTGTGCATTACACTCAGAGAGGTATAACCTTCTTCTCACAAGGCAGTTTGAACACTGTTCCTGTAAAATTAAAGAGTGATATTCCGAGCACATTGAAGACTATGGAAAAAAGTGAAATGTCGCCCAATAAAAAACAGAAAGAAGGACTCGAAGAAACTGCTCCCTGAGAACTCCATTCTTTTAACATGGTTAAGTCTTACTCTACATTTCCCAGTTTGAAAGTCTGTCTCTGAGGTTTAAGCGAAGGGATAGTAAGTGGCAACTGGAGGTCTGTGTCGAACAAGGAAATGTCTTCCTTCTAAAATTGGAGAGAAGATTTCTGCGCAACACTTTTGTGATGTTTGCATTCATGTCATAGGGTTAATTCATTTTTTGGATTGAGCAGTTTAAAATAACTGTTTCTGTGGAACCTGAGGAAGAACATTTGGAAACGCTCTTTAAAATATCCTGAAAAAGAAATAACCTCTGAGAAAAACCAGAAGGAAGCTTTCTGTGAGACTGCTATGTGTCACGTGAATTCCACTCACACAGTTTAGCTTCTGTTTTCATTGAGCAGTATCATAACACTGTTTTAGTTTAGTCTGCGAAGGGACATTCTGGAGCACTTTGAGGCTTATGGTGAGAAATGAAACGTCTTCCAATAGAAACTGGACGGAAAGTTTCTGAGGAGCTGCTTTGTGACGTGTGCATGTGACTCACAGAATTATACTTTTCTTCTCCTAGAGGATTCTGGATACCCTTTGGGAGAAAGAGCTACCTAGAGACATTCGTGTGTATATGGAGGACTATGGTAAAAAAGTAAATATCCTCAGCCAACAACTGAAAAGAAGATATCTGTGAAACTGCTTTATGTTAAATATATTTATTAATCTTGCATAGTTAAAACTTTTCTTATATTATGCAATTTGGAAATTCCGTCATGCATGGATCCGCGAAGGGACATTCGGGAGCACATTCAGGCCTATGGTGAAAGAGGAGGTATCTTCAGATAAAAACTGGAATGAAGCTTTCTCAGAAACTCCTTTGTGATGTAAGCATTCCACTCAGGGAGTTATACCTCGTTTCTCACAAGGTAGTGCTTGAACACTATTCCTGTGAAATGGAAAAAGTGATATTTCGGAGTGGAATGTGAACTATGGTGAATAGGGAAATATACTGAAATAAAATCGAAAAATAGGTGTTCCAAGAACCTGCTCTCTGATATGTGCATTCACTTCACAGGGTTAATGCTTACTCTATGTTGCCCAGATTCAAAACTCTCTCTTTGAAGAATCTGTGAAGGGATATTTAGTGACATCCAGAGGGTTCTGGTGAGCAAGGAAACGTCTTCCGATGAAATCTGCAGAGAAACAGTCTGAGCAACTGCTTTGCAATGTGTGTATTCGTCTCATAGAGTTAAACCATTCTTTGGATTGAGCAGCTTGAAATTACTGTTTTTGTGGAATCTGAGGAAGGACATTTGGGTATGATACTTAGAATATGGAGAAAGATATATCCTCGGGTAAATCCAGAAGTAAGCTTTCTGTGAAACTGCTCTGTGTCATCTTCATTCCTCTTGCTCATGTGAGCCTCTCTTTTCATTAAGCAGTTTTCTCACGTTGTGTATGTTTAGAATGTGATGGAATATTCGGGAGCACTTTGAGGCTTATGGTGATAAAAGAAATATGTTCGGACCGAAACTGGAGAGAAGCTTTGTGAGGAACTGCTTTGTGACGTGTGCTTTACACTCACAGTGTTATACCTCTATTCTCATACAGCGTCTGGGAAACCTTTTTCGAGAAACAGGTACCAAGTGATATTTGGGAGCATGTTGATGCTGATGGTGAAAAGGGAAATAGCCTCAGACAAAAAACGGAAAGAAGTTTTCTAGAAAACTACTCTGTGGTATGTGTAATCATCTCACATAGATAAATCTTTCTTTATATTACACAGCTTGGAAACTGTCATGGACAGATACACGAAGGGACCTTCGGGAGCACATTCAGTACTATGGTGAAAAAGGAAATATCTTCAGATAAAAATTGAAAACAAGCTTTATGTGAATCTGCTTTTTGCTATGTTTATTCATCTCACATAGATGAAGCTTTCCTTACATTATGGAGCTTGGAAACTCCCTCCTGGATGAATCCGCATAGGGATACTTGGAATCAAATTCGGGCCTATGGTGAAATAGGAAATAGAGTCAGATGAAAACTGGATAGAAGCTTTCTGAGAAACTGATTGGTGACGTGTGCATTCCACTCAGGGTGTTACAACTTTCTTCTCATTAGGCAGAGTTTGAATTCTGTTCCTGTAAATCCAAAAGAGTGATATTCAGAGCACATTGTAGATTTTGGTAAAAAGTGAACCATAGTCCATTAAAAAGTAGAAATATTCAAAGAAACTGCTCTCTGATATGTACATTATTTTCACAGGATTAAAGCTAACTCTAAATTTCCCAGTTTGAAAGTTGGTCTTTGAGGGTTCTTTGAAGAAATGATAAGTGGCAACCAGAGTCCTGTGTTGGCAAGGAAATGTCTTTGATGGAAAATGGGAGAGAAGCTTTCTGTGCAACTCTTTTGTGATGTTTGTATTCATCTTATAGAGTTAAATCATTCTTTGGATTGAACATTGTGACAGCACTGTTTCTGTGGAATCTGAGAAAGGACATTTGGAAACACTCTTTAGAATATCCTGAAAAAGAAATAACATCAGAGAGAAACCAGAAGGAAGCTTTCTGTGAAACTGCTCTGTGTCACATGAATTCCCCTCACACAGTTTAACTTCTCTTTTCATTGAGCAGTATCATAACACTGCTTTTATTTAGTCAGTGAAAGGATATTCAAGAGCATTTTGAGGCTTACGGTGAGAAAGGAAACATCTTCAGATAGATACTGGAGAGAAGCTTTCTGAGTAGCTGCTTTGTGACGTGTGCATTCCACTCACAGAAATATACCTTTCTTCTCCTAGAGGATTCTGGAATCACTTTTGGAGAAAAAGCTACAAAGGGACATTCGGAAGTATAGCGACGGATATGGTGAAAAAGGAAATATCCTCAGACAAAAACCGGAAAGAAGCATTCTAGGAAACTACTCTGTGATATATGTAACCACCTCTCATAGATAAAGCTTTTTTACATTATGCAGCTTATAAACTGTCATGGACGGATCCACGAAGGGACCTTCAGGAGCACATTCAGGACTATGGTGAAAAAGGAAATATCTTCAGATAAAAACTAGAAAGAAGCTTTCTGTAAATCAGCTTTTTGCTATGTTTATTCATCTCACTAAGATGAAGCTTTCTTTGCATTATGCTGCTTGGAAACTCCCTCCTGGATGGATCCGCGAAGGGATATGTGGGATCACATTCGGACCTATGGTGAAATAGGAAGTATAGTCAGATAAAAACTGGAGAGATTTATGAGAAACTGCTTCGTGATTTGTGCATTCCACTCGGGGAGTTATAACTTTTTTCTCATAAGGCACAGTTTGAACACTGTTCCTGTAAGAAAAAGAGTGATATTCGGAGCATATTAAAGACTATAGTAAAAAGTGAAATGTAGTCGAGTAAAAAACAGAAAGAAGCACTCAAAGAAACTGCTCTCTGACATGTCTATTCTTATCAGAGTGTTAAAGCTCACTCTACATTTCCCAGTTTGAATGGCGGGGTTTGAGGGTTCTGCGAAGGCATAGCAAGTGGCAAGCAGAGGCCTGTGTTGAACAAGGAAATATCTTCCATCAAAAAACGGAGAGAATCTTTCTGTGTAACTGTTTTGAGATATATGTATTCATCTTATAGCTTTACATCATTCTTTGGATTGAGCAGTTTGGAATCACTGTTTCTGTGGAATCTGAGAAAGAACATTTGGAATCGCACTTTAGAATATCCTGAAAATAAATAACCTCAGAGAGAAACAAGAAGGAAGCTTTCTGTGAATCTGCTCTGTGCAACGTGAATTCCGCTCACACAGTTCAGCTTCTCTTTTCATTGGGCAGTATCATAACTCTGTTTTTGTTTAGTCTGTGAAGGGATATTCAGGAGTATTTTGAGGCTTACAGTGAGAAAGGAAACGTCTTCAGATGGAAACTGGAGAGAAGCTTTCTGAGGAGCTGCTTTGTGACGTGTGCATTCCACTCACAGAGGTATACATTTCTTCTCATAGAGGATTCCGTAATCCATTTTGGAGAAAAAGCTACCAAGAGACATTAGAGAGTACAGGGTTGGCTGTGGTGAAAAAGGACTTATCCTCAGAAATAAACTGGAAAGAAGATTTCTGTAAATCTGCTTTCTGTTACGTATATTTATTCATGTCGCATAGTTAAAACTTTTCTCATATTACACAGTTTGGAAACTCCGTCTGGAAAGGATCCGCAAAGGGACATGCGGGAGCACATTCAGGCCTATGTTGAAAGAGGAGATATCTTCATATTAAAACTGGATAGACGTTTTCTCAGAAACTACCTTGTGATGTATGCATTCCACTCAGGGAGTCATACCCCTTTTCTCACAAGGCAGCATTTGAACACTGTTCCTGTGAAACCGAAAAAGGGATATTTCGGGGCACATTGATGACTATGGGGAATAGTGAAATATACTGAAATAAAATCGAGGAAGAAGCGTTCCAAGAATCTCTCTGATGTGTGCTTTCACTTCAAAGAGGTAATACTTACTCAATGTTGCCCAGTTTCGATACTCTGTCCTTGAAGGATCTGTGAAGCGATATTTAGTGACGCCCAGACATGTGGTGAACAAGAAAACGTCTTCTGATGAAACTGCAGAGGAAATTTGTGAGCAACTGCTTTGTGATGTGTGTATTCGTTTCCTAGAGTTAAACCATTCTTTTCATTGAGCAGCTTGAAATCACTGTTTTTGTGGCATCTGAGGAAGGACATTTTGGAACGATCCTTAGAATATGGAAAAAGTAATCTGCTCAGGAAAAATCCAGTAGGAAGCTTTCTGTGAAACTGCTGTCTGTCGTCTTAAATCCAGTCGCTCAGTTAAGCCTCTCTTTTCATTGAGCAGTTTTCTAACCCTATGTATGTTTAGCATGTGATGGGATATTTCGTAGCACTCTGAGGCTTATGGTGAAAAAGGGAATTTGTTCAGGCCGAAACTGCAGAGAAGCTTTCAGAGGAACTGCTTTCTGACGTGTGCATTCCATTCACAGTCTTATACCTCTCTTCTCATACAGCTTCGGGGAAACCTTTTTGGAGGAAAGGTGTCTAGTGATATTGGGGAGCATGTTGATGTTGATGGTGAAAACGGAAATAGACTCAGACCAAAACAGGAAAGAAGATTTCTAGGAAACTACTCTGTGAGATGTGTAATCATCTCACAGAGATAAAGCTTTCTTTACATTATGCAGCTTGGAAACTGTCATGGACGGATCCACGAAGGGACCTTGTGAGAACATTCAGGACTATGGAGAAAAATGAAATACCTTCAGCTAAAAACTGGAAAGAAGATTTCTGTGTATCTGCTTTTTGCTATATTTGTTCATCTCACATCATTGACGCTTTTTTACATTACACAGCTTGGAAACTCCCTCATGGATGTATCTGCGAAGGGATATTTGGGATCACATTCAGGGCCTAAGGTGAAATAGGAAATACAGCCAGTTAAAAACTGGAGAGAAGCTTTCTGAGAAACTGCTTTCTGATGTGTGCATTCCACGCAGGAAGTTATAACTTTCTTCTCATATGACACAGTTTGAACACTGTTCCAATAAAATGAAAAAAGTGATATTCAGAGCACATTGAAGACTATGGCAAAAAAGTAACATGTTGTCCAATAAAAAACAGAAAGAAGCACTCGAAGAATCTTCTCTCTGACATTTCCATTCTTTTCACAGGTTTAAAGCTTTCTCTACATTTCCAAATATGATAATCGGTCTTTGAGGGTTCTGCAAAGGGATTGTAAGTGGCAACCAGAGGCCTGTGTCCAGCAAGGAATTCTCTTCCATCGAAAATTGGAGAGAAGTTTTGTGCGCAACTCTTTTGTGATGCTTGTATTCATCTCAAAGTATTAAATCCTTCTATGGATTGAGTAGTTTGAAATCACTGTTTCTGTGGAATCTGAAAAAGGACATTTGAAAACGCTTTTTAGAATATTCTGAAAAAAAAACCTCAGAGAGAATAGAGATGGAAGCTTTGTTTGAAACTGCTCTGTGTTTCGTGAATTCCACTCACACAGTTAAGCTTCTCTTTTCGTTGAGAAGTATTCCAACAATGTTTTTGTTTAGTCGATGAAGGGATATTCAGGAGTGCTTTGAGGCTTACGGTGAGAAAGGAACCGTCTTCATATAGAAACTGGATAGAAGCTTTCTGAGGAGCTGCTTTGTGACGTGTACATTCCACTCACAGAATTATACCTTTCTTCTCCTAGAGGATTCTGGAATCCCTTTTGGAGAAAAAGCTACCAAGAGACATTCGGGTGTATAGGAACTGCTATGGTCAAAAAGGAATTATCCTCACACAAAAACTGGAAAGAAGATTTCTGTGAAACTCCTTTTTGTTAGATATGTTCATTCATCACACATAGTTAAAACTTTTCTTATATTACACAGTTTGGAACCTCCGTCATGCACGGATCCACACAGGGCCATTCAGGAGAACATTCAGGCCTATGTTGAAACAGGAGATATCTTCAGATAAAAACTGGATAGAAGCTTCCTAAGAAACTACTTTGTGATGCATGCATTCCACTCAGGGAGTGATACCTCTTTTCTCACAAGGCAGTGTTTGAAAACTGTTCCTGTGAAACCAAAAAAGTGATAGTTCAGAACACATTGAGGACTATTGCGAATAGTAAAATATACTGAAATACAATCGAGGAAGAAGCGTTCCCAGAATCTGCTCTCTGACATGTGCATTCAACTCACAGAGTTAATGCTTACTCTATGTTGGCCAGCTTCGAAACTCTGTCTTTGAAGAATCTGTGAAGGGATATTTAGTGACGCCCAGAGGCTTGTGGTGAGTGAGCAAACGTCTACCAATGAAACCTGCAGAGAAATGTTCTGAGCAACTACTTTGCGATGTGTGTATTCATCTCATAGAGTTAAACCACTCTTTGGCTTGAGCAGCTTGAAATCACTGTTTTTGTGAAATCTGAGAAAGGACATATGAGAACGATCCTTAGAATATGGAGAAAGAAATATCCTCAGGTAAAATCCAGAAGGAAGCTTTCTGTGAAACTGCTCTGTGTCATCTTAATTCCTTTCGCTCTTTTCATTGAGCCACTCTTTTCATTGAGCAGCTTTCTAACCCTGTGTATGTTTAGCGTATGATGGGGTATTCGAGAACACCTTGAAGCTAACAGTCTAAAAGGAAATATGTTCAGACAGAAAGTGGAGAGAATCTTTACAAGGAAATGCTTATTGACGTGTGCAATCCACTCACAGTGTTATACCTCTCTCCTCATACAGCATCGGGGAAACCCTTTTGAAGAAACAGTTACCAAGTGATATTCGGGAGGATGTTGACACCAATGGTGAAAAGATAAATAGCCTCAGAAAAAAACTGGAAAGAATCTTTCTAGGAAACTCCTATGTGATATGTGTGTAGAGGACTATATGCTCTTGCAAACGAAGCAGGCCATTCCCCATTAATATTATAAATCTTGCTCTTGGAAACGAAGCATGCCATTCTCCCATTAATATTATAAGTCCCTCTCTTGCAAACGAAGCTGGACATTCCTCCTCTGCAAACAGGGAGGACAAAGGAGCCTACAAGACTGGCCTCAGTTGCAAATAGCAGACCCTGGGGGCTTGTTTATATGTAAACATCTTGGAAATTCAGAAAGTCAGGGAAAGGTCAGTAAAACAGCAATGTGTCTTGTGACTTGGTAACATTCCACAAACGACGGTATAAAATAAAGCGGAGCGTATCGTTCACGGCGGCCACCATGTTTATCTTGTCTTGTGTTGTCTTGTGTGTTCATTCCTTTGTTCAGGAAACATGCGGACTCCAACATCTGGTGCAGTGAACAGGGTCCCTTGCTCCACGAGAGCAAGGAACCGGAGGGGGAACACCCCGGGCAGGCATGGGGAGACTGCGGGCAGGTAAATAAATAAGAAGGGGGACCCATGGGAAAATTATGGGGAATTCCACCTCTCCGGCCTCGGAATATTTGCAGTTACTCCAGAGACTGTTGATGTCCATAGGAGTAGAAGTTAATGAAAGAACATAAGACTTTGAAGCGATTGTTTGCCCATGTTGAACAAGATTGTTATTGGTTTCAATATCAATCCAAAGTGCAATTAAATCGAAAAGAATGGTTACAAGTGGTTAAAGTCCTGCCTCGAGCTCATCAGTGAGGGCAAATTATGTCTCTGATAATGTGGACTTTGTGTAGTTCCATTACTCAGGCATTAGAGTTATCTGAAACTGACTCAGAGCATGGCAATACTGCCACAGGAGGTCAGGCATCTGAAGCTTTAGAGAGGAATGATCCTGGAGAGAAACATATTAAAGCCCTGGTTGCTGAGGACAAGGAATTGGAAGAAGAGCTAATGCCTCCTTCATCTGAAGGAAATTCTGATTTGCAGCATATTTTAGAGATGTTACAACAGTTGTTAAAACTGATTGCTAGGTGCCACTGCTCCTGTTTCTGCTATCTCTCCACCATGAGCCTTCCCTGTTACCTTGAAAAAGATTTCCCTTTGCTTCCACCTCCAACCTCTTTGCCTATGTCAGGTCAGGTTTTCTCTGTGCCTTTTCCTCCTGTAGGAGAAAATAAGGAATTGAAGGAAAAGGATGATTTCGAGGAATTAAATTTATTCCCAATAACATGGGCTGCTTTTGGCCCCAAAGCTCAGTTCCCAAATGGTGGCCAGAATGTGATTTTACAGCCCTACAATTTAAATTTTTCAAAGAAATGAAAGCTGCAATTTCTAATTATGGACCTCAGTCACCGTTTTTTCTTGGCCTTCTCGATTCCTTCTCTTCAGAATATATGATGATTCCTATTGACTGGGAAATGTTGGGACAGGCTGTCCTCGATCGTTCGCAATGGTTTCAATTAAAAAGTTGGTGGTGGGCGGAAGCAAGAGTACAAGCTAGAAAAAATGCTACCCAAAATCCCCCAGGACCTACTGAAGAGCAGCTTATGGGTTCAGGACAATATGCCACTCTTAATGCTCAGACAGGCCTAGATGATATTGCTCTCACTCAGATTAAAGCCTTGTTTATAAAAGCGTGGACTAAGGTTGAAATAGCGGGTAAAACTTCTTTATCTTTTGTAAAGATCCTACAAGGAGCCACTGAGCCGTATCCAGATTTTGTAGCCCGTCTTCAAGATGCTGTATTAAAGACTGTAGGTTCAGGCCCTGCTGCTAAAATTCTTTTGGATTCTCTGGCTTTTGAGAGTACTAATCCTGAGTGCCAAAAATTGCTGCATCCTCTAAAAGCTAGTGGAGCTGATTTAGATGAATACGTTTGGGCTTGTGCAGGTGTTGGAGGAGCTATTTACAATGCTCAGTTGTTTGCTGGGGCACTTTCTACGGCCTTAAAAGGCAATTCTAAACAATGTATATGCTATCAATGTGAGAAAGCCGGTCATTTTGAAAAGGAATGCCGGAAAAAATTAGGCTCTTCTGCTCTAAAAGAAAAAAGGTTACCATCTGATATGTGTAAACGATGTGGCAAGGGTTTACATTGGACAAATGAATGCCATTCAAAAACTCATAAAGGTGGGAATGTATCGTTACCCCTCTCAGGAAATGAGAGCCGGGGCCCGCAGGTTTGGGGCCCCAACAACTACAATGCAGGCCTACCCCAGTACCCAGTGAGCAGTGGCTTACAACATCAAGGAATGACCTCGAGTCCTCCTTAAAGAAATCTTGCCCTATGCCAGTTTCTCAGCTTTATGCTGCCACTAAGCAGAGTGCCACTGCTGACCTAGCTATTATTGTCAAGCCTTATACTTTATCTTCTAATGGAGGAATATATAAGTTGGCTACTGAAGTGTGTGGTCCTTTGCCAAAGGGACATGTAGGACTTTTACTGTGTCGAAGCAGCAGCGCTATGCAGGGATTAATGGTGGTCTCAGGAATTATTGATCCTGATTTTACTGATGAAATCCTTATTATGATAGAAATCTCACAATTTATGCACCTAGAGGCAGGGGAACGTATTGCACAATTGCTTTTATTGCTTTTTCTTCCCTTTCTTATCTAGAAATGTGTCTCATTAAGGAGGTTTCAGTAGTACTGGGAAAACTGTTCTCTGGGAAACTTTAGTTTCTGATCAAACACCTTTATGTTCATTGCAAATTAATGGGATACTTTTTGAGGGATTAGTCGACACAGAAGCGGATGTATCTATTATATGCTTGGCTCAATGGCCTGATCATTGGAAAAAGAAACAAGTATCGGTTACTGTATCCGGCCTAGTACTGCTTCTATAGTCTACCAAAGTGTCGAGCCCCTGAGCTGTGTAGGACCTGAAAGGACAACAAGGAAAAGTGTGCTTTTATATTGTTCTCATTAATATAACTTTTGGGGCCATGATCTTTTACAACAATTTGGTGCCTTTTTAAGCATTCCTCATATTTCTTCAGCTGCCAAAAATATGATGTTCAAAATGGGCTACAATCCTTTAAACTCTTAGCCACTGTCCACAAGCCTCAAACTTTACAATTGAAGTGGAAAACTACAACTCCTGTTTGGGTGTAACAGTGGCCATTATCTAAAGAAAAACTTAAGGCTTTAAAGAATTTAGTTAAGGAACAAATGGCCGAGGGGCATATTGAACCAGGTACTTCTACATGGAATTCCCCTGTGTTTGTCTTGTCCAAAAAAAAAAGGAAAATGGCACTTATTAACTGATTGTAGAACTGTAAATGCTTGTATTCAACCCATGGGGCCTCTCCAACCTGGATTGCCCTCTCTGGCCATGACCCCAAAAGACTGGCCTTTAATTATAATTGATCTAAAGGATTGCTTTTTTACCATTCCTCTGGCAGAGCAAGATTGTGAAAAATTTGACTTTACTATACCAGCTATAAATAATAAAGAACCAGCCACCAGGTTTCAGTGGAAAGTATTACCTCAGGGAATGCTTAATAATCCAACTATTTGTCAAACTTTCGTAGGTCAAGTCCTTCAACCAGTTAGAGACAAATTTTCAGATTGTTATATCATTCACTATATTGATGATGTTTTATATGCTGCAGAAACAAGAGACAAATTAATTGACTGTTACACATTTCTGCAAGCAGAGGTTGCCAACACAGGACTAACAATAGCATCTAATAAGATCCAAACCTCTGATCCTTCTCATTATTTAGGGATGCAGATAAAAAATAGAAAAATTAAGCCACAAAAAATAGAAATAAGAAAAGATACATTAAAAA
>NW_012118443.1:1326898-1345784 GCF_000951035.1 Colobus angolensis palliatus
ATATTAATTGGATTCGGCCAACTCTAGGCATTCCTACTTATGCCATGTCAAATTTGTTCTCTATCCTAAGAGGAGATCCAGACTTAAATAGTAAAGGAATATTAACCCCAAAGGCAACAAAAGACATTAAATTAATGGAAGAAAAAATTCAGTCAGTGCAAATAAGTAGAATAGATTCTTTAGCCCCACTCCAACTTCTGATTTTTGCCACTACACATTCTCTGACAGGCATCATTGTTCAAAATACTGATCCTGTGGAGTGGTCATTCCTTCCTCACAGTACAATTAAGACTTTTACATTGTACTTGGATCATATAGCTACATTAATTGGTCAGACAAGATTATGAATAATAAAATTGTGTGGAAATGACCCAGACAAAATAGTTGTTCCTTTAACCAAGGAACAAGTTAAACAAGCCTTTATCAATTCTGGTGCATGGCAAATTGGCCTTGCTGATTTTGTGGGAATTATTGATAATCATTACCCAAAAACAAAAATCTTCCAGTTTTTAAAATTGACTACTTGGATTTTACCTAAAATTACCAGACATGAACCTTTAGAAAATGCTCTGACAGTATTTACTGATGGATCCAGCAATGGAAAAGCGGCTTACACAGGGCCAAAAGAGCGAGTAATCAAAACTCAATATCAATTAGCTCAAAGGGCAGAGTTGGTTGCAGTCATTACAGTGTTAGAAGATTTTAATCAACCAGTTAATGTTATATCAGATTCTGCATATGTAGTACAGGCTACAAGGGATGTTGAGGCAGCTCTAATTAAATATAGCATGGATGATCAGTTAAACCAGCTGTTCAGTTTGTTACAACAAACTGTAAGAAAAAGGAATTTCCCATTTTATATTACTCATACTCGAGCACACACTAATTTACCAGGACCTTTAACTAAAGCAAACAAACAAGCTAACTTGCTGGTATCCTCTGCATTCATAAAAGCACAAGAACTTCATGCTCTGACTCATGTAAATGCAGCAGGGTTAAAAAACAAATTTGATGTACAACATTGTACCCAGTGCCAAGTACTACACCTGCCCACTCAAGAGGCAGGAGTTAATCCCAAAGGTCTGTGTGCTAATGCATTATGGCAAATGGATGTTACCCATGTACCTTCATTTGGAAGATTATCATATGTTCATGTAACAGTTGATACTTATTCACATTTCATATGGGCAATATGCCAGACAGGAGAAAGTACTTCCCATGTTAAAAAACATTTATTATCTTATTTTGCTGTAATGGGAGTTCCAGAAAAAGTTAAAACTGACAATGGACCAGGTTATTGTAGTAAAGCTTTCCTAAAATTCTTAAATCAGTGGAATATTACACATACAACAGGAATTCCTTATAATTCCCAAGGACAGGCCTTAGTTGAAAGAACTAATAGAACACTCAAAACTCAGTTAGTTAAAAAAAAAAGGGGGAAATGGGCGAGATTCCCCAATACATTAAATTCTGAAAGCCCTTTTTACTTTAAATTTTCTCAACCATTGGCGCCAATTACAGCAGTCTGCAGCAGTGAAACATTTTCAACAGCCTTTAGAAAAGCTGCAAAACAGTAATCTGTCAGTGTATTATCCTTCATTACAAGGGAAGTATTTAAAAGGATAAGTTTCACAATGGGGCCGAGGCTATGCTCTTTTCTGTACAGATGCCGGAGACAGTGGTTTCCATCTCGACAGTTGAAACAGTGCCATGGCCAAGAGGAGTCAATATGAAGAGTTCCTCAAGGTATTTCAGGAGCTGAATCTGAGCGCTCAGAGAACATTCACCTTCAGAACTGGGCGTGCGGAGCCCCCGACATGAGGTCAACTGAAAAAGCTTACTCAGAAAGCTGAAGGGGTTGTTCAACAAGCTGTGGAGCCCAAAATCCCACTGACTTTATTCCTGGCTATGCTGGCCGTAGAAAATAGTCAGGTAATGGCCGGAGAATTTACATACTGGGCTTATATTCCTTTTCCACCCTTATATCAAGCTGTGGCCTGAGAGACAGAGAAGTCCCAGTATTTACTAATGATACTGCTTGGATACCATTGCCTTTTTTAAACAAGGATCCTGAATTAGACACTGGCACAGTAAATAGTTCATATGAATTTGAGGTTGAAGGGTTACCTATATGGCTTGGGAGTAGTCCACATTGTCTGCATCTTTCTCATGAGGCTTGGGCTGTTCGCTATAACTGTAGTCATATCTCTGCCTTTACTATAATTATTGTGGCTCAACGTTTTAGGCATAATCATACTGCAGTACTTAATGAAACTCTACCAACTACATTATCTTTATGCCCTATCCCTGATGTGAACGGAAGTGTTTCCCAATTAGAGTGGACTAGGTGTAGAGGTAGTGGGCCGTGATTATTATTAGAAGTAAAAGGAAAAGGTCATAATTACCTTATCACAGATTGGAGTGTACATGGAGATTTTCAAACTAAATTTAGTCATGTCAACCTACGTTGGCATAAAGGTAATCACAGCTTTGCTGTGGATGGCGGTGAAACTATTATTTGGCATGATGGTGGTCTATCACCCCCTATGACACATTTGGCTAATACTTCACAAATACAAAGCCATATTTGGAAGTTGCTAGCTGCTGGTAAACCAATGTTCACTTTCACGGGAAACATGTCCTTAAATCTTACTAATATTGCTAACCCTTTCCATATATCTTTGCATCAAAATAGTTCTAGATATGTTATTGCATGTGTAAGAAAGCCTCACTTGTTTTGACATGAATTTTTAAATGGGATAATAATACAGGGGTAGTTAACTGTACTAACAATTGTACATTCTTAAGTTGTATAAATACTACTTGTTGGAATAATAATTGGAATGAGTCTCATTCCTATTTATATATACTAAGAGCCAGAAAAGAAACCTGGCTACCTGTAAACTTAACACATACTTGGAGTGAATCTGCTGGGGTTACTCAAATTTACAAGGCTATGCAAGATCTTGTCCACCACAGTCGGAGGATGGTTGGAATCGTCGTGACCGCAGTGATAGGGCTTGTAGCAATTGCTACACCGCTGCTGTTGCTGGATTAGCTCTACATCAGAGTATACAAAATGCAGAATTTGTGCAACTCTGGCATGAACAGTCACATTTGTTGTGGCACCAGCAACGAGACATAGATGCTCATTTGAAGGGGCGAGTGGATAATCTGGAACAAGTGGTTTCTTGGTTGGGATATCAGCTAACAGTGTTGAATACACCAGCTTTGTTGAAATGTGATTAGAATGCTACCTAATTTTGTATTACTCCTGTTCATTTTTAACAGCACTGTACATAATTGGACTGAGATAAAGAGACTTTTAATTGGTCATAATAATCTTTCCCGAGAAATACAAGAATTAACACAGAACATTTCTGAAACATGTCGCAATCAGTTACCATTGCAGACTGGTGCAGATTTGATGACTGGTGTTGCACAAAGTTTGACGTCTTTGAACCTTATAAGCCCTGTAAAATCCTTACTGACCTCTGTTTCTAGCAATGTGTTGATTGTTGTTTTTGCTTTTGTCATTTTCACAGTCTGCTGGAGATGATGCCAAAGGGCAAACACCGAATCCCAGTGAGCTCAACATATAATGATGGTTTTGAAAGAAATTCAAACTTGTAAATAAGGAAAGGGGAAATGTAGAGGACTATATGCTCTTGGAAACGAAGCAGACCATTCCCCCATTAATATTATAAATCCTGCTCTTGCAAACGAAGCAGGTCATTCCCCCATTAATATTATAAGTCCCGCTCTTGCAAACGAAGCTGGGCATTCCTCCTCTGCAAACAGGGAGAACAAAGGAGCCTACAAGACTGGCCTCAGTTGCAAATGGCAGACCCTGGGGGCTTGTTTATATGTCAACATCTTGGAAATTCAGAAAGTCAGGGAAAGGTCATAAAAACAACAATGTGTCTTGTGACATGGTAACATTCCACAAATGATGGTATAAAATAAAGTGGAGCGTATCGTTCGGGGCAGCTGCCATGCTTGTCTTGTCTTGTGTTGTCTTGTGTGTTCATTCCTTTGTCCAGGAAACACGCGGACCCCAGCATATGTGTAATAATATCACATAGATAAAGCTTTCTTTACATTACGCAGCTTGGGAACTGTAATGGACGGATCCATGATGGGACGTTAGGGAGCACTTTCAGGACTATGGAGAAAAAGAAAATATCTTCAGATAAAAACTGGAAAGAAGCTGTCTGTGAATGTGCTTTTTGCTATATTTGTTCGTCTCACATAGTTCAAGCTTCCTTAACATTATGTGGCTTGGAAACTCACTTGTGGATGGAACTGTGAAGGGATATTTGGGAACACATTCGGGCCTATGGTGAAATAGGAAATATAGTCAGATAAAAACTGGAGAGAAGCTTTCTGAGAAACTGATGGTGGTGTGTGCATTCCAGTCAGGGAGGTATAATTTTCTTCTCATAAGGCACAGTTGGAACACTGTTCCTGTAAAATGAAAAGAGTGATATTTGAAGCACATTGAAGATTATGGCAAAAAGTGAAATGTCATCCAATAAAAAACAGAAAGAAGCACTCGAAGAAACTGTTCTCTGACATGTCCATTCTTTTCACAAGGTTAATGCTTACCCTACATTTCACAGTTTGAAATTTGGTGTTTGAGTGTTCTGTGATGGGATAGTAAGTTGCAACTGGAGGGCTGTGTCGAGCAAGGAAATCTCTTCCATCGAAAAATGGAGAGAAACTTTCTGTGCAACTGTTTTGTGATGTTTGCACTCATCTCATAGAGTTAAATCATTCTTCGGATTGAGCAGTTTGAAATCACTGTTTCTGTGGAATCTGAGAAAGGACATTTTGAAACACTCTTTAGAATATCCTGAAAAAGAAATAACCTCAAAGAGAACCCAGAAGGAAGCCTTCTGTGAAACAGCTCTGTGTCACGTGAATTCCAGTCATGTAGTTAAGCTTCTCTTTTCATTGAGAAGTATCATAATACAGTTTTTGTTTAGTCTGCGAGGGGATATTCAGCAGCACTTTGAGGCTGACGGTGAGAAATGTAACTTCTTCAGAGAGAAAATGAAGAGAAGCTTTTTGGGGAGCTGCTTTGTGACGCATTCATGCCACTCAGAGAAATATACCTTTCTTGTCTTAGAGGATTCCGGAATCCCTTTTGGAAAAGGAGCTACCAAGAGACATTCAGGATATAAGTAGCGCTTTGGTGAAAAGGAAATATCCTCAGAGAAACCTGGAAAGAAGATTGCTGTGAAACTGCTTTTTGTTAGATATATTTGATCATCTCACATAGTTAAAACGTTTCTGATATTACGCGGTTTGGAAACTCCATCATGCTCGGATCCGCGAAGGGACATTTGGGAGCACATTCAGGACTACAGTGAAAGAGGAGATATCTTCAGATAAAAACTGGATATAAGCTTTATGAGAAACTACTTTGTGATGTATGCATTCCACTCAGGGATTTATACCTGTTTCCTCACAAGACAGTGTTTGAGGACTGTTCCTGTGAAATCGAAAAGGTGATATTTGGAGTGCATTGACGACTATGGCGAATAGTGAAATATACCGAAATTAAATCGAGGAAGAAGCATTCCAAGAATCTGCACTGTGATATGTGCATTCACTTCAGAAAGTTAATGCTTACTCTATGTTGCCCAGTTTCAAAACTCTGTCTTTGAAGAATCTGTGAAAGGATACTTAGTGACGCCCGGAGACTCGTCGTGAGCAAGGAAACATCTTCTGATGAAACCTGCAGAGAAACTTTCTGAGCATCTGCTTTGTGATGTGTTGTGTTCATCTGCTGGAGTTAAATCATTCCTTGGATTCAGCAGCTTGAAATCACTGTTTTTGTGGCATCTGAGGAAGGATATTTGGGAATGATCTTCAGAATACGGAGAAAGAAATATCCTCAGGTAAAATCCAGAAGGAAGCTTTCTATGAAACTGCTCTGTGTTGTCTTAATTTCTCCCACTCAGTTAAGCCTCTCTTTTCATTGAGCTGTTTTCTAACCCTGTGTATATTTAGAGTGTGATGGGATATTCTGGAGCACTTTGAGGTTTATGGTGAAAATGAAATATTTTCAAAATGAAATTGTAGAGAAAATTTCCGAGGAACTAGTTGGTGACATGTGCAGTTCTTTCTCAGTGTTATACCTCACTTCTCATACAGCATAGGGGAAACGCTTTTGGAGAAACGCTTTTGGAGAAACAGTTACCAAGTGATATTCGGGAGCATGTTGATGCCGATGATTACAAGGGAAATAGCCTCACACCACAACTACTAGGAAACTACTCTGTGAAATGTGTAATTATCTGACATAGATAAAGATTTCTTTACATTACGCAGCTTGGAAGCTGTCATGGATGGATTCACGAAAGGACCTTCGGGAGCACATTCAGGAGTATGGTGAACAAGTGAATCTCTTCAGATAAAAACTGGAAAGGAGCTTTCTGTGAATATGCTTTTGCTATGTTTATAGATGAAGCTTTATTTTCATTTCACAGCTTGGAAACTCCCTCATGGATGGATATGTGAAGGGATATTTGGGATCACATTCAGGCCTATGGTGAAATAGGAAATATAGTCAGATAAAAACTGGAGTGAAGCTTTCTGAGAAACTGCTTGGTGATGTGTGCATTCCACACAGGGAGTTATAACTTTCTTCTCATAAGGCACAGTCTGAACACTGTTCCTGTAAAACCAAAAGAGTGATATTGGGAACACATTGAAGACTATGGCAAAAAGTGAAATGTCATCCAGTAAAAAACAGACAGAAGCATTCGAAGAAAGTGCTCTCTGACATGTCCATTCGTTTCACAGGGATGAAGCTTACTCTATATTTCCCAGTTTGAATGTCGGTCTTTGAGGGTTCTGCTAAGGAATATTAAGTGGCAACCGGAGGCCTGTGTCCAGCAAGGAAATGTCTTCCATCAAAAATCGAAGAGAATCTTTCTGTGAAACTCTTTTGAGTTGTATTTATTCATCTCACAGAGTTAAAACATTGTTTGGATTGAGCAGTTTGAAATCACTGTTTCTGTGGAATTTGAGAAAGGACATTTGGAAACGCTCTTTAGAATATACTGAAAAAGGAATAACCTCAGATGGAAACCAGAAGGAACCTTTCTGTGAAACTGCTCTGTGTCATCTGAATTCTGCTCACACAGGTAAGCTTCTCTTTTCATAGAGCAGTATCAGAACACTGTTTTCGTTTAGTCTGTGAAGGGATAATCTGGAGTGCTTTGAGGCTTACAGTGAGAAAGGAAACGTCTTTAGATTGAAACTGGAGACGAGCTTTCTGAGGAACTCTTTGTGGCGTGTGTGTTCCACTCACTGAAATATACCCTTCTTCTCATAGAGGATTCTGGAATCCCTTTTGGAGAAAAAGCTACCAAGAGACATTCGGGATTATAGGGACGGCTATGGTGAAAAGGAAATATCCTCAGACAAAAACTTGAAAAAATATTTCCCTAAAATTGCTTTGTGTTTTAAATATATTTATTCATCTTGCATAGTTAAAATATTTCTTATATTACCCAGTATGTTAACTCCGTCATGCACGGATCCACGAAGGGACATTCGCCAGCACATTCAGGCCTACGGTGAATGAGGAGATATCTTCAGATAAAAACGGGATAGAAGCTTTCTGAGAAACAACTTTGTGATGTATGCATTCCACTCAGGGAATTATACCTCTTTTCTCACAATGCAGGGTTTGAACAATGTTCCTGTGAAACCACAAAAGTGATATTTCGCAGTGCAATGAGGACTATGGCTAATATAGAAATATACTGAAATAAAATGAGGAAGAAGAGTTCCAAGAATCTGCTCTCTGATAGTGCATTCACTTCACAGAGAAAATGCTTACCCTATGTTAACCAGTTTCAAAACGCTGTCTTTGAAGAATCTGTGAAGGGATATTTAGTGTTGCATGGAGGCTTGTGGTGAGCAAGGAAATGTCTTCCGATGAAACCTGCAGAGAAACTTTCTGAGCAACTGCTTTGTGATGTGTATATTCGTCTCCTAGAGTAAAACCATTTTTTTGATTGAGCAGCTTGAAATCAGTGTTTTTGTGGCATCTGAGGAAGGACATGTGGGAACGATTCTTAGAATATGGAGAAAGAAGTATCCTCAGGTAAAATCCAGAATGAAGCTTTCTGTGAAACTTCTCTGTGTCATCTTAATTCCTCTCGCTCAGTTCAGCCTCTCTCTTCATTGAGCAGTTTTCTAACCCTGTGAGTGTTTACCGTGTGATCGGATATTTGGGTGCACTTTGAGGCTTTCCGTGAAAAAGGAAAAATGTTTATACTGAAGCTGGAGAGAGGCTTTCTGAGGAACTGCTTTGTGACGTGTGCATTCCATTCACAGTGTTATACCTCTCTTTTCATACAGCATCGGGGAAACCCTTTTGGAGAAATCATACCAAGTGATATTCGGGAGCATGTTGATGCTGATGGTGAAAAGGGAAATAGCCTGAGAGAAAAACTGGAAAGAAGTTTCTCGGAAACTACTCTGTGATATATGTAATCATCTGACATTGATTAAGCTTTCTTTACATTATGCAGCTTGGAAACTGTCATGGACGGATCCATGAAGGAACCTTCGGGAGATGGTGAAAAAGGATATACCTTCAGTTAAAAACTGGAAAGAAGGTTTCTGTGAATCTGCTTTATGCTAATTTACTCATCTCACATAGATGAAGGTTTCTTTACATTGCGCAGCTGGGAAATTCACTCGTGGATGGATGCACAAAAGGATATTTGGGATCACATTCGGGTCTAGGGTGAAATAGGAAATATACACAGGTAAAACCTGGAGAGAAGCTGTCTGAGAAACTGCTTGGTTATCTATGTATTCCACTCAGGAAGTTATAACTTACTTCTCATTAGACACAGTTGGAACACTGTTCCTGTAAAACCAAAAGAATGATATTCAGAGCAAATTGAAGACTATGGCAAGAAGTGAAATGTCGTCCAATAAAAAAACAGAAAGAAGCACTCGAAGAAACTCCTCTCTGACATGTCCATTCTTTTCACAGTGTTAAAGCTTACTCTACATTTCCAAGTATGAAAGTCAGTCTTTGAGGGTTCTGTGAAGGGATAGTAAGTGGCAACCGGAGACCGGTGTCGAGCAAGGAAATGTCTTCCATCGAAAATTGGAGAGAAGCTTTCTGCACAACTCTTTTGTGATGTTTGTATTCAATTCATAGAGTTAAGTCTGTCTTGGAATGGAGCAGTTTGAAGTCACTGTTTCTCTGGAATCTGAGAAAGGACAATTGAAATCGCTTTTTAGAATATCCTGAAAAGAAAATAACCTCAGAGAGAAACCAGAAGGAAGCTTTCTGTGAAATTGCTCTGTGTCACGTGAATTCTGCTCACACAGTTAAGCTTGCCTTTCCATTGAGGAGTATCATAACACTGTTTTCATTTTGTCTGGGAGGGGATATTCAGGAGCTCTTTGAGACTCACGGTAAGAAAGGACAGGTCTTCAGATAGAAACTGGAGAGAAGCTTTCTGAGGAGCTGCTTTGTCACGTATGCATTCCACTCACAGAAATATACCTTTCTTCTCCTAGAGGATTCTGGAATTTCTTTTGTAGAAAAACGTGACAAGAGACATTCGGGAGTATAGGTATGGCTCTAGTGAATAAGGAAATATCCTCAGATAAAAACTGGAATGAATATTTCTGAGAACCTGCTTTGTCTGAGATACATTTATTCATCTCGCCTGGTTAAAACATTTCTTGTATTACGCAGTTTGGAAACTCCGTCATGCACGGATCTGTGAGGGGACATTCGGGAGCACATTCAGGCCTATGGTGAAAGAGGAGATATCTCAAGATAAAAACTGGATAGAAGCTCTCTGAGAAAGTACTTTGTGAAGCATGCATCCCAGTCAGGATTTATACCTCTTTCCTCACAAGGCAGTGTTTGAACACTGTTCCTGTGTAACAGAAAAACTGATATTTCAGAGCACAATGAGAACTATGGTGAATAGGAAAATGTACTGAAATAAAATCGAGGAACAAGCGTTCCAAGAATCTGCACTCTGATATGTGCATACACTTCACAGAATTAATGCTTGCTCTCTGTGTCCAGTCTCGCAACTCTGTCTTCAAAGAATCTGTGAAGGGATATTTAGTGACGCCCAGAGGCTTGTGGTCAGCGAGCAAAAGTCTCCTGATGAAATTCACAGAGTATCGTTCTGAGCAACTGCTTCATGATGTGTGTATTTGTCTCGTAGAGTTAAACTATTGTTGGATTGAGCAGCTTCAAATCACTGTTTTTGTGGAATCTGAGCAAGGACATTTGGAAAAGATCCTTAGAATATGGAGAAAAAAATATCCGCAGGTAAAACATAGAAGGACACTTTCTGTGAAACTGCTCTGTGTTGCCTTAATTCCTCTCGCTCTGTTAAGCCTCTCTTTTCATTGAGCGGTTTTCTAACCCTGTGTATGTTTAGCGTGTGCTGAGATATTCGGAAACACTTTGAGGCTAATGGTGAAAAAGGAAACATGTTAAGACCGAAACTGGAGAGAAGCTTTCTGAGGAACTGCTTTGTGACATGAGCATTCCACTCACAGTGTTATACCTCTCTTCACATACACCGTCGGGGAAACCCTTTTGGAGAAACAGGTAACAAATGATATTCGGTAGCATGTTGATGCTGATGTTGAAAAGGGAAATAGCCTCTGACAAAAACTATAAAGAAGCTTTCTAGGAAACTACTCTGTGATATGTGTAATCATCTGACATAGATAAAGCTTTCTTTGCATTATGCAGCTTGTAAACTGTCATGGACGGATCCATGAAGGAACCTTTGGGAGCACATTCAGGGCTACGGTGAAAAAGGAAATATCTTCAGAAAAAAACTGGAAAGAAGCTTTCTGTTAATCTGCTTTTGCTATGTTTATTCATCTCACATAGGTGAAGCTTACTTTCCCATATGCAGCTTGGAAATTCTCTCGTAGATGGATCCACGAAAGAATATTTGGGATCACATTTGGGCCTATGTTGAAATAGGAAATGTAGTCAGATAAAAACTGCAGAGAAGTTTTCTGAGACACTGCTTGGCGATGTGAGCATTCCACTGAGGGAGATATAACTTTCTTCTCATCAGGCACATTTTGAACACAGTTTTCGTAAAACCTAAAGAGTGATATTCCGAGCACATTGAAGACTATGGCAAAAAGTGAAATGGCGTCCGATAAAAAATGGAAAGAAACACTCGAAGAAACTGTTCTCTGACATGTCCATTGTTTTCACAGGGTTAAAGCTTCCTCTACATTTCCCATGTTGCAAGTTGGTCTTTGAGGGTTCGGGAAGGGATAGCAAATGGCAAAAGGAGGATTGTGTCAACCAAGGAAATGTCTTCCATCGAAAATTGGAGAGAATCTTTCCATCGAATTCTTTTGTGATGTTTGTATTCATCTCATAGAGTTAAATCATTCTTTGGAATAAGCAGTTTCAAATCACTGTTTCTGTGAAATCTGAGAAAGGACATTTGGAAACCTTCTTTAGATATACTGAAAAAGGAAAAACCTCAGAGAGAAACGAGAAGAAAGCTTTCTGTGAAATTCGGTCATTGAGGGTTCTGCAAAAGGATAGCAAGTGGCAGCCGGAGGCCTGTGTTGAGCAAGGAAGTGTCTTCCATCGAATATTTGAGAGAAGCCTTCTGCACAACTCTTTTGTGAATTAACGTTCATCTCATGGAGTTAAATCGTTCTTTGGATTGAGTAGTTTGAAATCACTGTTTCTGTGGAATCTGAGAAAGGACATTTGGAAACGCTCTTTAGAATATCCTGAAAAAGAAATAACCTCAGAGTGAAACCAGAGGGAAGCATTCTGTCAAACGGCTCTGTGTCACATGAATTCCACTCACACAGTTAAGCTTCTCTTTTCATTGAGCAGTATCATAACACTGTTTTTGTTTAGTCTGTGAAGGGATATTCAGGAGCACTTTGTGGCTTACACTGAGAAAGGAAACCTCTTCACATAGAAACAGGAGAGAACCTTTTGGAGTAGCTCTTTTGTGTCGTCTGCATTCCACTCACAGAATTCCACTTACAGAATGACATGAGCATTCCACTCACCTTTCTTCTCCTAGAGGATTCCGGAATATCTTTTGGAGAAAAAGCTACCAAGATACAGTCGGGAGTGTAGGGATGGTTATGGTGAAAAAGGAAATATCCTCAGACAAAAACTGGAAAGAAGGTTTCTGTGAAATTGCTTGTGTTAGCTATATTTATTCACCTTGCATAGTTAAAACTTTTCTTATATTATGCAGTTTTGAAACTCCATCATATACGGATCCTCAAAGAGACATTCGGGAGCACATTCAGGCCTACAGTGAAGGAAGAGATATCTTCAGATAAAAAGTGGAGAGAATATTTCTGAGAAACGACTTTGTGATGTATGCATTCCACTCAGGAAGATATACCTCTTTTCTCATAAGGCTGTGTTTGAACACTGTTACTGTGAAACCAAAAAAGTGATATTTCGGAGCACATTCAGGACAATGGTGAATAGTGAAATGCACTGAAATAAAATTGAGGAAGAAGCGTTCCAAGGATCTGCTCCCTGATATGTGCATTCCCTTCATAGAGTTAATGCTACGTTGTCCAGTTTCGAAACTCTGTCTTTGAAGGATTTGTGAAGGCATATTTATTGATGCCTGGGGGCTGGTGGTGAGCAAGGAAATGTCTTCCGATGAAACCTGCAGAGAATCTTTCTGAGCAACGGCTTTGTGATGTGTGTATTTGTCTCATAGAGTTAAACCATTCTTTTGATTGAACAGCTTGAAATCACTGTTTCCATGGAATCAGAGAAAAGACAGTTGGAAACGCTCTTTGGAGTATCCTGTAAAAGAAATACACTCAGAGAGAAACCAGAAGCATGCTTTCTGTGAATCTGCTGTACATCACGTGAATTCTGCTCAGACAGTTAAGCTTCTCTTTTCATTCAGCAGTATCATAACACTGCTTTTGTTTAGTCTGTGAAGGGATTTTCTTGAGTGCTTTGAGGCTTATGATGAGAAAGGAAACCTCTTCAGATAGAAACTTGAGAGAAGCGTTCTGAGGAGCTGCTTTGTGACTTGTGAATTTCCCTCACAGAGGTATACATTTCTTCTCAGAGAGGTTTACAAAATCCATCATGGAGAAAAAGCTACCAAGAGACATTCAGGAGTACAGGGACAGCTGTGATGAAAAGGGAAATATTCTGAGACAAAAACCGGAAAGAAGATTTCTGTGAAACTGCTTTAGTTAGATAAAATTATTAATCTCGCATAGTTAAAACTTTCCTCATATTACGCAGTTTGGAAACTCCATCATGCATGGGTCCGCGAGGGGACATTCGGGAGCACATTCAGGCTTACGTGGAAAGAGGAGATATCTTCAGATAAAAATGGATAGAAGCTTTTTGAGAACGTACTTTGTGATGTATGTGTTCCACTCAGGGAGTTATACCTCTTTTCGCACAAGGAAGCGTTTGACCACTGTTCCTGCGAAACCGAAAAAGTGATATTTCGGAGTGCATTGAGGACTATGCACAATAATCAAAGATAAATAAACTGAAATAAAATAGAGGAAGAAGCTTTCCAAAATGTGCTCTGTGATATGTGCATTCACATCACAGAGTTAATGCTTACCCTATGTTGCCCAGTTTCAATACTGTGGCTTTGAAGAATCTGTGAAAGGATATTTAGTGATGCCCGGAGGCTTGTGGTGAGCCAGGAAACGTCTTCCTATGAAACCTGCAAAGAAACATTCTGAGCAACTGCCTTGTGGTGTGTATTCGTCTCATATAGTTAAAACGTTTTTTGTTTTGAGCAGCTTGAAATCACTGTTTTTGTGACATCTGAGGAAGGATATTTGGGAACGATCCTTAGAATATGTAGAAAGAAATATCCTCAGGTAAAATCCAGAAGAAAGCTTTCTGTGAAACTGGTTCTGTGTCATCTTAACTCCTCTCACTTAGTTAAGCCTTTCTTTTCACTGAGCAGTCTTCTAACCCTGGGTATGTTTACCATGTGATGCGATATTTGGGAGCACGTTGAGGCTTATGGTGAAAAAGGAAATATGTTCAGACCACAACTGGAGAGAAGCTTTCCGAGGAACTGCTTTGTCTCATGTGCATTCCATTCAGAGTGTTATACCTCTCTTCTCATACAGCATCGGGGAAACACTTTTGGAGAAACAGGTACCAAATGATATTTGGGAGCATGTTGACGCCAATGGGGAAAAGGAAAATAGCCTCATACAAATACTGGAAAGAAGCTTTCTAGGAAAATACTCTGTGACATGTGTAATCATCGCACATAGATAAAGCTTTCTTTACATTAAGCACCTTGGAAACTGTCATGGACGGATCCAGGAAGAAACCTTCGGGAGCACATTCAGGACTATGTTGAAAAAGGAAATATCTTCAGATAAAAATTGGAGAGAAGTTTTCTGTGAATCTGCTTGGTGCTATGTTTATTCACCTCACATAGATGAAGGTTTCTTTACATTACGCAGCTTGGAAACTCCCTCGGGGATGGATCTGCGAAGGGATATTTGGGATCACATTAGTGGCAATTGTGAAACAGGAAATATAGGAAGATAAAAACTGGAGAGAAGCTTTAAGAGAACCTGCTTGATGATGCGTGCATTCCACTCAGGGAGTTGTAACTTTCTTCTCATAAGGCACAGTTTGAACACTCTTCCTGTGAAACCAAAAGAGTGATATTCGGAGCACATTGGAGACTATGGCAAACAGTGAAATGTCGTCGAATAAAAACCAGAAAAAAACACACGAAGAGACTACTCACTGACACGTCCATTCTGATCACAGAAGAAAAGCTTACACTGTATTTCTCAGTTTGAAATTCGGTGTTTGAGGTTTCTGCGTAGTGATAGTATGTGGCAACCAGAGGTCTGTGCCAAACAAGGAAATGTCTTCCATCTAAAATTGGAGGGGACTATGAAGAATAGTGAAATATACTGAAATAAAATCGAGGAAGAAGTGTTCCAAAAATCTGCTCTCTAATATGTGCATTGACTTCGAGAGTTAATGCTTACTCTGTGTTGCCCAGTTTTGAAGCTATGTCTTTGAAGAATCTGTAAGGGGATTTTTAGTGACGCCTGGAGGCTTGTGGTGGGCCAGGAAATGTCTTCTGATGAAACCTGCAGAGAAATTTTCTGAGCAACTGCTTTGCAATGTGTGTATTCATCTCATACAGGTAAATCATTCTTTGATTGAGCAGCTTTATAAAACTGTGTTTGTGGAATCTGAGGAAGGACATTTGGGAACGATCCTTAGAATATGGGGAAAGAAATATCCTCAGGGAAAATCCAGAAGGAAGCTTTCTCTGAAACTGCTCTGTGTCATCTTAATTCCTCTCACTCAGGTAAGCCTCTCTTTTCATGGAGCAGTTTCCTAACTCTGTATGTTTAGCGTGTGATGGGATATTCGGGAGCACATTGACCCTTACGGAGAAAAAGGAAATATATTCCGACCGATACTGACGAGCAGATATCCGAGGAACTGCTTTGTGACGTGTGCATTTCACTCACAGTGTTATACCTCTCTTCTCATACGGCCTCGGGGAAACCCTTTCGGAGAAACAGGTACTAAGTGATATTTGGGAGTGTCTTGATGCCGATGGTGAAAAGGGAAATAGCCTCAGAGAAAAACTGGATAGAAGCTTTCTAGGAAATTACTCTTTTTTATGTGCAATCATCTCACATAGATAAAGCTTTCTTTACATTACAAAACTTGAAAACTGTCATGGACGGATCCAGGAGGGGACCTTCGGGATGACATTCAGGTCTGTAGTGAAAAAGAAAATCTCTTCAGATAAAAACTGGAAAGAATGTTTCCATGAATCTGCTTTTTGCTATGTTTATTCATCTCACAGAGATGAAGCTTTCTTTACATTATGCAGCTTGGATACTCCCCCTAGGATGGATCCGCAAAGGGATATTTGGGACCATATTAGGGCCTATGGAAAAAAGGAAATATATTCAGATAAAAACTGGAGAGGATCTTTCTGAGAAACTGCTTGGTGATGTGTGCATTCCACTTAGGGAGTTGTAATTTCGTTCTCATAAGCCACAGTTTGAACACTGTTCCTGGAAAACCAAAAGGGAGATATTCAGAGCACATTGAAGACTATGGCAAAAAGTGAAATATTGTGCAATAAAAAACAGAAAGAAGCACTCGAAAAAACTACTCTCTTACATATCCATTCTTTTCACAGGGTTAAAGTTTACTCTACATTTCCCAGTTTGAAAGTTGGTCTTTGAGGGTTCTGTGAAGGGATAGTAAGTGGCAACCAGAGGCCTGTGTCGAGCAAGGAAATGTCTTCCATTGAAAATTGGAGAGAAGCTTTCTGCGCAACTCTTTTGTGAAGTTTGGGCTCATCCCATAGAGTTAAATCATTCTTTGGATTGAGTCGTTTGAAATCACTGTTTCTGTGGAATCTGAGAAAGGACATTTGAAAACAATCTTTAGAATCTCCTGAAAAAGAAATAAACTCAGAGAGAAACCAGAAGGAAGCTTTCTGTGAAACTGCTCTGTCACGTGAATTCTTCTCAATCAGTTAAGCTTCTCTTTTCATTGAGCAGTATTATAACACTCTTTTTGTTTGTTCTGCAAACGGATATTCAGGAGGGCTTTGACGCTTATGGTGAGAAAGAAAACGTCTTTAGATAGAAACTGGAGAGAAGTTTTCTAAGGACCTGCATGGTGACGTGTGCATTCCACTCACAGAATTCCACTCACAGAATGACGTGAGCATTCGACACGCTTTTCTTTTCATAGAGGATACTGGAATTCCTTTTGAAGAAGAAGCTACCAAGAGACATTTGGGAGTATGGGGATGGCGACGGTGAAAAAAGAAATATCCTCAAACAAAAACCTGTAAGAAGATTTCTGTGAAACTGTTTTCTGTTAGATACATTTATTCATCTTGCATAGTTAAAACTTTTCTTACATTACGCAGTTTGGAAACTCCGTCATGCACAGATCCATGAAGGGACATTTGGGAGCACATTGAGGCCTACAGTGAAAGAGGAGATATCTTCAGACAAAAACTGGATAGCTTTCTGAGAAACGACTTTGTGATGTATGCATTTCACTCAGGTAGTTATACCTCTTTTCTCACAAGGCAGTGTTTGAACACTCTTCCTTTGAAACCGAAAACGTGATATTTCAGAGCGCATTGAGGACTATGGGGAATGGTGAACTATACTGAAATAAAATCGAGGAAGAAGCGTTCCAAGAATCTGCTCTCTGATATGTGCATTCACTTCACAGAGTTAATGCTTATGCTATGCTGCCCAGTTTCAAAACTCTATCTTTGGAGAGTCTGTGAAGGGATATTTAGTGATGCCCAGAGGCTTGTGTTGAGCAAGGAAACATCTTACGATGAAACCTGCAGAGAAATTTTCTGAGCAACTTCTTTGTGATGCGTGTATTCGTCTCATAGAGTTAAACCGTTCTTTACATTGAACAGCTTGAAATCACTGTTTTTGTGGAATCAGAGGAAGAACATTTGGGAACGATCCTTAGAACATGGAGACAGAAATATCTTCAGGTAAAATCCCGAAGGAAGCTTTCTGTGAAACTGCTCTGTGTTGTCTTAATGTCTCACTTAGTTAAGCCCCTCTTTTAATTGAGGAGTTTTCTAACCCTGTGTATACTTAGCGTGTGACAGGATATTCAGCAGCAGTTTGAGGCTTACGGTGAAAAAGGAAATATGTTCAGACCAAAACTGGAGAGAAGATTTCCGAGGAACTGCCTTGTGATGTGTGCATTCCACTCGCAGTTTTTACCTCTCTTCTCATGAAGTGTCGGGGAAACCCTTCTACAGAAGCAGGTACTGAGTGATATTCGGGAGCATGTTGGTGCCGATGGTGAAAAGGGAAATAGCCTCAGACTAAAACTGGAAAAAGCTTTCTGGGAAACTACTCTGTGATATGTGTAATCATCTCACATAGATAATGCTTTCTTTACATTATGCAGCTTTGAAACTCTCATGGATGGATCCACGAAGGGACCTTCGAGAGCACTTTGAGGACTATGGTGAAAAACGAAATACTTTCAGATTAGAATGGGAAAGAAATATTCTGTGAATTTGTCTTTTGCTATGTTTATTCTTCTCACAGAGATGAAGATTTCTTTACATTAAACAGCTTGGAAACTCCCTCGTGGAAGGATCTGGGAAGGGACATTTGAGATCACATTCAGGCCTATAGTGAAATGGGAAATATAGTCAAATCAAAACGGGAGGGAAGCTTTCTGAGATACTGCTTGGTGATGTGTGCATTCCACTCAGGGAGTTATAACTTTCTTCTTATAAGGCACAATTCGATCACTGTAAAAGCAAAAGAGTGATATTCAGAGCACATTGAAGACTATGACAAAATTGAGATCTCCAATAAAAAACAGAAAGAAGCACTCGAAAAAACTGCTCTCTGACATGTCCATTTTTACGCAGGGTTACAGCTTACTTTACATTTCCCAGTTTGAAAGCCGATCTTTGAGGGTTCTGCAAAGGGATGGTAAGTGGCAACCGGAGGCCTGTGTCGAACAAGGAAATGTCTTCCATCGAATATTTTAGAGAATCTTTGTGCACCACTCTTTTGTGAAGTTTGTGCTCATCTCATAGGGTTAAATCATTCTTTTGTTTGAGTAGTTTGAAATCACTGTTTCTGTGGAATCTGAGAAAGGACATTTGGAAATGCTCTTTAGAATATCCTGAAAAAGAAATAACCTCAGAGAGAAATCAGAAGGATGATTTCTGTGAAACTGCTCTGTGTCACGTTGATTTCCGCTCACACAGTTAAGCTTCTCTTTTCTTTTTTATTGTTTTTTCTTTTGTTTTGTTTTGTTTTTTGTTTTTTTCTTTGAGAC
>NW_012118443.1:1345834-1369714 GCF_000951035.1 Colobus angolensis palliatus
AGTTAAGCTTCTCTTTTCTTTTTTATTGTTTTTTCTTTTGTTTTGTTTTGTTTTTTGTTTTTTTCTTTGAGACGGAGTCTTGTTGTGCTGCCCAAACTGGAGTGCAGTGGCAGGATCTCTGCTTACTGTAAGCTACTCTTTTTAAGTTCACGGCATTCCCCCACCTCAGCCTCCCAAAGAGCTGTGATTTTAGGCACTCGCCACCTTGCTTGGCTAATTTTTGTATTTTTTAGGAGAGACGGGGTTTCACTGGGTTAGGCATGACAGTCTCGATCTCCTGACCTTGTGATCTCCTGGTCTCAGCCTCCCAAAGTGCTGGGATTACAGGCTTGAGCAACCGTGCCCGGCCAAGCTTCTCTTTTCATTGAGCACTATCATAACACTGCTTTTGTTTAGTCTGCAACGGGATATTAAGGAGTGCTTTGAGGCTTACAGTGAGAAAGGAAATGTCTTCATATAGAAACTGGAGAGAACCTTTCTGAGGAGCTGCTTTGTGACATATGCATTCCACTCACAGAAATATACCTTTCTTCTCCTAGAGGATTCTGGAATCCCTTTTGGAGGAGCTACCAAGAGACATTCAGCAGTATAAGTAGGACTTTGATGAAAAAGGAAATATCCTCAGACAAAAACTGGAAAGAAGACTTCTGTGAAACTGCTTCGTGGTAGACATATTTGTTCATCTCACATAGTTAAATCTTTTCTGATATTACCCTGTTTGGAAACTCCATCATTCTCGGATCTGCGAAGGGACATTCGGGAGTAATTCATGCCTACAGTGAAAGAGGAGATATCTTCAGATAAAAACTGGGTAGAAGCTTTCTGAGAAAGCTTTCTGTGCATTCACTTCACAGAGTTAATACTTACTCTATGTTGCCAGTTTTGAAACACTGTCTTTGAAGAATCTGTGAAGAGGTATTAAGTGACCCCCAGAGGCTTGTGGTGAGTGAGGAAACGTCTTCTGATGAAACCTGCAGAGAAACTTTCTGAGCAAATGCTTTGCAATGTGTTTATTCGTCTCATAGATTTAAACCATTCTTTGGATTGAGCAGCTTGAAATCACTGTTTTTGTAGCATCTGAGGAAGGACATTTGGGAACGATCCCTAGAATATGGAGAAAGAAATATCCTCAGGTAAAATCCAGAAGGAAGCTTTCTGTGAAACTGTTCTGTGTCGTCTTAAATCCTCTTGCTCAGTTAAGCCTCTTTTTTCATTTAGTGTGTGCTGGGATATTTGGGAACACTTTGAGACTAATGGTGAAAAAGAAAATATTTTCAAACTGAAACTGGAGAGAAGCTTTCTGAGGAAATGCTTTGTGACGTGTGCATTCCACTCACACTGTTATACCTCTCTCCACATACAGCTTCAGGGAAACCCTTTTGGAGAAACAGGTACAAAGTGATATTCGTGAGCATGTTGATGCTGATGGTGAAAAGGGAAATAGCCTCAGACACAAACTGGAGAGAAGCTTTATAGGAAACTACAGTATCATTTGTGTAATCATCTCACTTAGATAAAGCTTTCTTTATGGTACGCAGCTTTGAAACTGTGATGGACGGATCCAGGAGGCGACCTTCGGGAGCACATTCAGGGCTATGGTGAAATAGGAAATATCTTCAGATAAAAACTGGAAAGAAGCTTTCTGTGAATCTGCTTTTCACTATGTTCATTCATCTCACATAGATGAAGCTTTCCTTACATTAAGCATTTTGGAAACTCCCTCGTCGATGGATCTTCGAAGGGATATTTGGGGTCACATTCAGGCATATGGTGAAATAGGAAATATAGTCTGATAAAAACTGGAGAGAAGCTTTCTGAGAAACTGCTTGGTGATGTGTGGGTTACACGCAGGTAGTTGTAATGTTCCTCTCATAAGGCACAGTTTGAACACTGTTGCTGTAAAATGAAAAGGGTGATATTTGAAGCACATTGAAGACTATGGCAAAAAGTGAAATGTCATCCAATAAAAAACAGAAAGAAGCACTCGAAGAAATTGCTCTCTGACATGTCCACTGTTTTCACATGGTTAAAGCTTACTCTTCATTTCACATTTTGAAATTCGGTGTTTGAGGGTTCTGCAATGGAATTGTAAGTGGCAACCGGAGGCCTGTGTTGAGCAACGAAACGTCTTCCATCGAAAAATGGAGAGAAACTTTCTGCTCAACTCTTCGGTGATGTTTGCATTCATCACATACAGTTAAATCATTCTTCGGATTGAGCAGTTTGAAATCACTGTTTCTGTGGAATCTGAGAATGGACATTAAGAAAAGCTCTTTAGAATATCGTGAAAAAGAAATAAAGTCACAGAGAAACCAGAAGGAAGCTTTCTGTGAAACTGCTCTGTGTCACGCAAATTCCACTCACACAGTTAAGCTTCTCTTTTCATTGAGCAGTATCATAACATTGTTTTTGTTTAGTCTGTGAGGGATATTCAGGAGTGCTTTGAGGCTGACGGTGAGACACCAAATGTTTTCAGATAGAAACTGAAGAGAAGCTTTCTGGGGAGCTGCTTTGTGATGCATGCATTCCACTCACAGAAATATACCTTTCTTCTCTTAGAGGATTACGGAATCCCTTTTGGAGAAGTGGCTACCAAGAGACATTCGGGAGAATAAGTAGGGCTATGGTGAAAAAGGAAATATCCTCAGACAAAAACTGGAAAGAGGACTTCTGTGAAACTGCTTTGTGTTAGATATATTTAATCATCTCGCATAGTTAAAGCTTTTCTGATATTACGTGGTTTGGAAACTCTGTCATGCTCGGATCTGCAAAGGGACATTCTTGAGAAAATTCACGCCTATGGTTAAAGAGGAGATATCTTCAGATAAAATCTGGATAGAAATTTTCTAAGAAACTATTTTGTGATGTATGCTTTCCACTCAGGGAGTTTTACCTCTTTTCTCACAAGGTAGTGTTTGAGCACTGATCCTGTGAAACCGAAAAAGTGATATTTCAGAACGCATTAAAGACTATGGCGAATAGTGAAATATACTGAAATACAATCGAGGAAGAAGCGCTCCCAGAAGCTGCTCTCTGATATATGCATTCACTTCACAGAGTTAATGCTTACTCTATGTTGCCCAGTTTCGAAACACTGTCTTTGAAGAATCTGTGAAGGGATATTAAGTAATGCCCGGAGGCTTGCAGTGAGTGAGGAAACGTCTTCCAATGAAACCTGCAAAGAAACTTTCTGAGCAACTGCTTTGCATTGTTTGTATTCTTCTCGTAGAGTTAAAACATTCTTTGGATTGAACAGCTTGAAATCACTGTTTTTGTAGAATCTGAGGAAGGACATTTGGGAACGACCCTTCGAATATGGAAAAAGAAATATCCTGAGGAAAAATCCAGCAGGAAGCTTTCTGTGAAACTGCTCTGTGTCGTCTTAATTCCTCTCGCTCAGTTAAACCTCTTTCATTGAGCAGTTTTCTACGCCTGTGTATATTTAGCGTGTGATGGGATATTCAGGAACACTTTGAGCCTCTCCGTGACAAAGGAATTATGTTGTGTCCGAAAGTGGAGAGAAGAATTTCGAGGAACTGCTTTGTGACGTGTGCATTCCACTCACAGTGTCATATCTCTCTTCTCATACAGCATCAGGGAAACCCTTTTGGAGAAACAGGTACCAAGTGATATTTGAGAGTATGTTGATGCCGATGTTGAAAAGGGAAATAGCCTCACACAAGAACTGGAAAGAAGTTTTCTAGGAAACTTCTCTGTGATATGTGTAATCATCTCATATAGATAAAGCTTTCTTTATATTACACAGCTTGGAAACTGTCATGGACAGATCCATGAAGGGACCTTCGAGAACACATACAGGGAATATGGTGAAAAAGAAAATATCTTCAGAGAAAAAATGGAAGGAGGCTTTCTGTGAATCTGCTTTTTGCTATGTTTGTTCATCTCACATAGATGAAGCTTTCCTTACATTACGCAGCTTGGAAACTCCCTCGTGGATGCATCCACGAAGGGATATTTGGGATCACATTCAGGCCTATGTTGAAATAGGAAATATAGTCAGATAAAAACTAGAGAGGAGCCTTCTGAGAAACTACTCGGTGATGTGTGCATTCCACTCTGCTCCTTACACCTCTTTTCGTGCAAGGTAGTGTTTGAACACTGTTCCTGTGAAACCCAAAAAGTGATATTTCGTTGTGCATTGTGGACTATGGCAAATAGTGAAATATACCTAAATTAAATCGGGGAAGAAGTGTTCCAAGAATCTGCACTCTGATATGTGCCTTCACTTCGCAAAGTTAATGCTTACTCTATGTTGGCCAGTTTCGAAACTCTGTCTTTGAAGAATCTGTGAAGGGATACTTAGTGATGCCCAGAGACTTGTGGTGAGCAAGGAGACATCTTCGGATGAAACCTGCAGAGAAACTTTCTGAGCATCTGCTTTGCAATGTGTGTATTCGTCTCCTAGAGTTAACCATTCTTTGGATTGAGCAGCTTGAAATCATTGTTTTTGTGGCATCCGAGGAAGGACATTTGAGAACGATCCTTAGAATATGGAGAAAGAAATATCCTCAAGTAAAATCCAGAAATAAGCGTTCTATGAAACTGCTCTGTGTTGTCTTAATTCCTCCCACTCATTTAAGCCTTTCTTTTCATTGAGCTGTTTTCTATCGCTGTCTATGTTTACCGTGTGATGGGATATTCGGAATCACTTTGAGGCTTATGGTGAAAAAGGAAATATGTTCAGAACAATCTGTTGAGAATATTTCCGAGGAACTGCTTTGAGATGTGTGCATTCCATTCACAATGTTATACCTCTCTTCTCATACAGCGTAGGGGAAACCCCTTTGGAGAAACAGGTACCAAGTGATTTTCGGGAGCATGTTGATGCCGATGGTGAAAGGGGAAATAGCCTCAGACAACAACTACTAGGAAACTACTCTGTGATATGTGTAATCATCTGACATAGATAAAGCTTTCTTTACATTATGCAGCTTGCAAAATGTCATGGATGAATCCACAAAGGGACCTTCTGGAGCAAATTCAGGAGTATGGTGAAAAAGTGAATATCTTCAGATAAAAACTGGTAAGCAGCTTTCTGTGAATCTGCTTTTTGCTATGTTTATAGGTGTAGCTTTCTTTTCATTACGCAGCTTGGAAACTCCCTCATGGACGGATCTGCGAAGGGATAATTGGGATCACATTCGGGGGTCTGTTGAAATAGGAAATAGAGTCAGATAAAAACTAGAGCGAAGCTTTCTGAGACACTGCTTGGTGATGTGTGCATTCCACTCAGGGAGTTATAAATTTCTTCTCATAAGGTACACTTTGAACACTGTTCCTGTAAAACCAAAAGAGTGATATTCGGAGCACATTGAAGACTATGGCAAAAAGTGAAATGTCGTCCAGTAAAAAAACAGAAAGAAGCACTTGAAGAAACTGCTCTCTGACATGTCCATTCCTTTGATAGGGCTAAAGCTTACTCGACTTTTCCCAGTTTGATAGTCGGACTTTGAGGGCCCTGCGAAGGAATAGTAAGTGGCAACTGGAGACCTGTGTGGAGAAAGGAAATGTCTTCCATCGAAAATCGGAGAGAATCTTTCTGTGCAACTCTTTTGAGTTGTATGTATTCATTTCATAGAGTTAAAACATTGTTTGGATTGAGCAGTTTGAAATCACTGTTTCTGTGGAATCTGAGAAAGGAAGTTTGGAAACGCTCTTTAGAATATCCTGAAAAAGAAATAACCTCAGATGGAAACCAGAAGGAAGCTTTCTGTGAAACTGCTCTGTGTCACCTGAATTCGGCTCACAGTGTCAAGTTTCTCTTTTCATAGAGCAGTATCATAACACTGTTTTTGTTTAGTCTCTGAAGGGATAATCTGGACTGCTTTGAGGCTTACAGTTGGAAAGGAAACCTCTATAGATTGAAACTGCAGAGAAGCTTTCTGAGGAGCTGCTTTGTGACGTGTGTGTTCCACTCACCAAAATATACCCTTCTTCTCATAGGGGATTCTGGAATCCCTTTGGGAGAAAAAGATACCAAGAGACTTTCGGGAGTATACGGACGGCTTTGGTGAAAAGGAAATATCCTCAGACAAAAACTGGAAAGAAGATTTCTGTGAAATTGCTTTCTGTTAGAAATATTTATTCATTTCCCATAGTTAAAACTATTCTTACATTATGCAGTTTGTTAACTCTGTCATGGACAGAACTGCGAAGAGACATACAATGAAACAGTAGATATCTTCAGATAAAAACTGGATAGAAGCTTTCTGAGAAACAACTTTGTGATATATGCATTCCACTCAGGGAGTTATACCTCATTTCTCACCACGCAGTGTTTGAACAATGTTCCTGTGAAACCAAAAAAGTGATATTTCGGAGCAAACTGAGGAATATGGCGAAGAGTGAAAAATACTGAAATAAAATCGAGGAAGAAGCGTTCCAAGAATCTGCTCTCTGATATGTGCATTCACTTCACAGAGTTGATGCTTACTCTATGTTGTCCAGTTTCGAAACTCTGTCTTTGAAGAATTTGTGAAGGGATATTTGGTGATGCACGGAGGCTTGTGGTGAGCAAAGAAACGTCTTCCAATTAACCCTGCAGAGAAACTTTCTGAGCAACTGCTTTGCGATGCTTGTATTCGTCTCATAGAGTTAAACCATTCTTTGGATTGAGCAACTTGAAATCACTGTTTTTGTGGCATCTGAGAAAGGACATTTGGGATCAATCCTTAGAACATAGAGAAAGAAATATCTTCAGGTAAGATCGAGAAGGAAGTTTTCTGTGAACTGCTCTGTGTCGTCTTAATTCCTCTCACTCAGTTAAGCCTCACTTTTCATTGAGTAATTTTCTAAACCAGTGTATGTTTAGCCTGTGCTGGGATATTCGGGAACACATCGATTCTAAGGTGAAAAAGGAAATATGTTCAGACCGGAACTGGAGAGAAGCTTTCTGAGGAACTGCTTTGTGACGTGTGCATTCCACTCACACTGTTATGCTTCTCTTCACATACAGAGTCATGGAAACCCTTTTGGAGAAACAGGTACCAAGTGATATTCGGGAGCATGCTGGTTCCGATGGTGAAAAGGGAAACTGCCTCATAGTAAAACTGGAAAGAAGCTTTCTAAGAAACTAATCTGTGATATCTGTAATCATCTCACATAGACAAAGTTTCTTTACATTACACAGCTGGGAAACTGTCATGGACGGATCTAAGAAGGGACCTTCGGGAGCACACTCAGGGCTATGGAGAAATAGGAAATATATTCAGATAGAAACTGGAAAGAAGCTTTCAGTGAATCTGCTTTTCACTGTGTTTACTCATCTGACATAGATGAAGATTTCTTTACATTGCACAGCTAGGAAACCCCCTCTGGATGGATCCGCGAAGGTATATTTGGGATCACATTCGGGCCTATGGTGAAATAGGAAATATAGTCAGATAAAACCTGGAGAGAAGCTTTCTGAGAAAGTGCTTGGTGATGTGTGAATTCCACTCAGGGAGTTATAACTTTCTTCTCATAATGCACAGTTTGAACACTGTTGCTGTAAACCAAAAGAGTGATTTTCAGAGCACATTGAAGACTATGACAAAAGGTGATGTGTCGTCCAGTAAAAAACAGAAAGAAGAACTCGAAGGAACTGCTCTGTGACATGTCCATTGTTTTCACAGGGTTAAAGCTTACTCTACATTTCCCAGCTTGAAAGTCTGTCTCAGAGTTCTCTACAAAGGGATAGTAAGTGGCAACCAGAGGCCTGTGTTGAGCAAGGAAATGTCTTCCATCGAAAATTGGAGAGAAGCTTTCTGCCCAACTCTTTTGTGATGTTTGTATTCATCCCATAGAGTTAAATCATTCTTTGCATTGAGCAATTTAAAATCACTGTCTCTGTAGAATCTGAGAAAAGACATTTGGAAACGCTCTTTAGAATATCATGAAAAAGAAATAACCTCAAAGAGAAACGAGAAGGAAGCTTTCTGTGAAACTGCTCTGTGTCACGTGAATTCCGCTCACACATTTAAACTTCTCTTTTCATTCAGCAGTATCACAACACAGTTTTTGTTTAGTCTGCACGAGGATATTCAGGAGCGCTTTGAGGCTGATGGTGAGAAATGAAACGTCTTCTGATAGAAACTGAAGAGAAGCTTACTGGGGAGCTGCTTTGAGACATATACATTCCACTCACGGAAATATACCTTTCATCCCCTACTGGATTCCAGAATCCCTTTTGGAGAAGGAGTTACCAAGAGACATTCAGGAGTATAAGTAGGATTTTCGTGAAAAAGGAAATATCCTCAGGCAAAAACTGGAAAGGAGATTTCTGAGAAACTGCTTTCTGTTAGATATATTGATTCATCTCGCATAGTTAAAACTTTTCTGATATCACATTGTTTGGAAACTCCATCATGCTCAGATCTGTGAAGGGACATTTGGGAGCACATGCAGGCCTACGGTGAAAGAGGAGATATCTTCAGATAAAAACTTTATAGAAGCTTTCTGAGAAACGACTTTGTGATGTATGCATTCCACTAAGGGGGTTACATCTCTTTTCTCACAAGGCAGCGTTTGAACACTGTTCCTGTGGAACCGAAAAAGTTATATTTCAGAGCACATTGAGGTCTATGGCGAAGAGTGAAATATACTGAAATAAAATTGAGGAAGAAGCGTTCCAACAATCTCCTCTCTGATATGTGTATTCACTTGACAGAGTTAATGCTTACTCTATGTTGCCCAGTTTCAAAACTCTGTGATACCAAAAAAATGATATTTCAGATCATATTGAGGACTACGATGAATAGTGAAATATACTGAAATAAAATCGAGGAAGAAGCATTCCAAGAATCTGCTCTCTGATATATGCTTTCACTTCACAGAGCTAATGCTTACTCTCTGTTGCACAGCTTTGAAACTCTGTCTTTGAAGAATCTGTGAAAGGATATTTAGTGATGCGTGGAATCTTGTGGTGAGCAACAAACATCTTCGGATGAAAGCTGCAGAGAAAAATTCTGAGCCACGGCTTTGCAATGTGTGCATTCATCTCAAAGAGTTAAACCATTCTTTGGATTGAGCAGCTTGAAATCACTGTTTTTGTGGCATCTGAGGAAGGACATTAGGGACCGATCCTTAGAATATGGGGAAACAAATATCCTCAGGTAAAATCCAGAAGGAAGCTTTCTGTGAAACTGCTCTGTGTTGTCATCATTCCTCTCGCTCAGTTAAGCTTCCTTTTTCATTGAGCATTTTTCTAACCCTGTGTATGTTTAGCTTGTGATGGGATATTCGAGAGCTGTTTTCGGCTTACGGTGAAAAAGAATATGGTTCAGACCGAAACTTGAGAGGAGCTTTCCGAGGAACTGCTTTGTGATATGTGCACTGAACTGACAGTGTTATACCTCTCTTCTCATACAGCATCAGAGAAACCCTTTTGGAGAAACAGGTACCAAGTGATATGCAGGAGCACGTTGATGCTGATGTTGAAAAGGGAGATAGCCTCAGACATTAGCTGGAAAGAAGATCTCTAGGACACTACTCTGTGATGTGTGTAATCACCCCACATAGATAAAGCTTTCTTCACATTATGCAGCTTGGAAACTCTTATGGACGAATCCACGAATTGACATTCGGGAGCACATTCAAGACTATGGTGAAAAAGGAGGTATCTTCAGATAAAACTGGAAAGAAGCTGTCTGTGAATCTGCTTTTTGCTATGTTTATTCATTTCACATAGATAAAGCTTTCTTTACATTACACAGCTTGGAAACTCCGTGATGGATGGATCCACAAAGGGATAGTTTGGATCACTTTCGGGCCTATGGTGAAATAAGAAATGTAGTCAGGTAAAAACTGGAAAGAAGCTTTCTGAGAAACTGCTTGGTGATGTGAGCATTCTACAGAGGGAGTTGTAACTTTCTTCTCATAAGACAGAGTTTGAACACTGTTCCTGTAAAACGGAAAGAGTGATATTCGGAGCACATTGAAGACTATGGCAAAAAGTGAAATATCGTCCAAAAAAAAAACAGAATGGAAAGGTGAAACTCTGCGTGATGAATTCACAGATCAGAAAGCAGTTTCTCAGAAAGCTTCTTTCTAGTTATTATCTGAGGATATTTCCTTATTCACCATAGGACTCAATGCGCTCCGAAATATCACTTTGCAGATTCCATGACAACAGATGTTAGCAAACTACTGCTTGAAGACTAGGTTGTAACTCTGTGAAATGAATTCACGTATCACAAATAGGTTTCTCACAAGGCTCCTTTCTAGTATTTATTTGAAGATATTTCCTTTGTCACCATAGGCTTCATTGCCCTAAGAAATATCCCAATGTAGATTTCAAGAAAACACTGCTAGCAAATGGATCCATGGAAAGGAGACTGTAACACTGTGAGTTGCATTCACATGTCACAATGCAGTTTCTCTGAACGCTTCTTTCCAGTTTTTATTTGAGGATATTTCCTTTCTTACCATAGCCCTCCATAGGCTCCCAAATATCACTTTCTAGTTTTTATCTGAGGATATTTCCTTTGTCACCATAAGCTTCATTGCACTAAGAACTTTCCCACTGCAGATTTCAAGAAAACTGTTAGCAAACTGATCCCTGAAAGGAAAAGAGTCACTGTGTGAATTGCATTCTCTCATCACAATGCAGTTTCTCTGAATGCTTCTTTCCAGTTTTTATCATAGGATATGTCCTTTTTCACCATAGACCTCCATGGACACCTGAATATCACTTTGCCAATTCCACGAGAACAGTCTTAGCGAATGGCATCAGGAGGAGAAAGGTGTAACTAACTCTGTGAGATGAATTCACACACCACAAAGAAGTTTCTCAGAAAGTTTCTTTCTCAGTTTTATCCGAGGATATTTCCTTTTGCCCTATAGTCTGCAATGGAATCAGAAATGTCAGTTCTCAGATCCACAAAAGCAGGGCTAGCCGACGGCTCCGTGAAATACTGGTGTATCTCAGTGAGTTGAATTCACACAGCAGAAAGCAGTTTCTCTGAAAGCGTCTTTTGTGAGCTGAGATTATTTGTGGTCTCAGAGCACCAGCATGTGTCTTATTTGAGATGCTGTGAAAACACTCTTAGCAAGCTTCTCAATGAAAATGATGATGTAACTCTGTGAGCTGAACTCACCCACAAACAAGAAGTTTCTGAGAGGACTTCTCTACAGATTTGTCTGAGGATATCGCATTATTCACCATGGGGTTCAACGATATCCAAGATACCACTTCTGAAATTCCACAAAACCACTGCTAGCAAACTCCTCCATGAAAGAGTGGTGTAACACTGTGAAATGAATTCACACATCACAAAGCAGGTTCTCAGATAATTTCATTCCAGTTTTTCTGGGTGGATATTTCCTTTGTCCTTCTACTCTTCAAACACATCTGAAGTATCATTTCTCAGAATCCTCAAAAACCTGCTAGCAAACGGCTGCACAAAATAGTGGTGTAACTCTGTGATATGAAATCACATATCAGGAAGCAATTTTTCAGAAAGCTTCTTTCACGTTTTTGTCTGAGGATATTACCATTCTCACTGTAAGTGGCATAGCGCTAAGAAGTATCTCATTGCAGATTACAAGAAAACTGTGTTAGCAAACTAATGCCGGAAGAGAAAAGTTTAACTGTGTGAGTTGCATTCACACATCGCAGTGCAGTTTCTCTGAACGCCTCTTTCCAGTTTTTATCAGATAATATTTCCTTTTTCACCATAGTCCTCAATGAGCTCCCAAATATCACTTTGCAGAATCCATCAAAACAGTGTTAACAAACAGCTACTAGAAGGAAAAGGTGAAACTTTGCGTGATGAATTCGCACATCAGAAAGCATTTTCTCAGAAAGCTTCTTTCTAGTTATTATCTGAGGGTATTTCCTTTTTCACCATAGGCCTCAATGTGCTCCCAAATATCACTTTGCACATTCCATGACAACAGTGTTAGCAAACCACCTCATGAAGACTAGGTTGTAACTCTGTGAGATTAATTCACATATCACAACTAGTTTTATCAGAAAGCTCCTTTCTAGTTTATATTTGAGGATATTTCCTTTGTCACCGTAAGCTTCATTGTGTTCCAAAATATCACAACGTAGATTTCAAGAAAACACTGTTACCAAACGGAACTATGGAAAGGAAAGTGTAACACAATGAGTTGCATTCACACGTCACCATGCAGTTTCTCAGAACGCTTCTTTCCAGTTTTTATCTGAGGATATTTCCTTTTTCACCACAGGTTTCAATGCGATGCCAAATATCACTTTGCAGATACCACGACAACGGTGATAGCAAACTGTTTCATGAGGTCTAGGTTGTAACTCTGTGAGATGAATTCACTTATCACAAAGAAGTTTCTCACAAAGCTTCTATCAAGGTTTTAATTGAGAATATTTCGTCTATCAGCATAGTCCTCAATGTGACCCCATGTAGCCCTTCTCAGGTTCCTCAAAGGTAGTCTTATTCTACTGACTAATGAAACCTAAGTGTACCTCTGTGAGATATATTCGCACATCTCAAAGAAGTTTCTGAGAAAGCTTATTTCTAGTTTTTATTATCTGAGGATATTTCCTTCGTCCTCATAAGCTTAATTGCGCTAAGAATTGTCCCATGGCAGATTTCATGAAAACTCTGTTAGCAAACTCATCCCTGAAGATGAAAGTGTAACTGTGTGAGTAGCATTCACACATCACAATGGAGTTTCTCTGAATGCTTCTTTCCAGGTTTTATCTGAGGATATTTCCTTTTTCACCATAGGCCTCAATGCACTCCCAAATATCACTTTGCATATTACACATCAACAGTGTTACCAAACTGTTTCATGAGGTCTAGTTCGTAACTCTGTGAGATGAATTCATATATCACAAAGAAGTTTCTCACAAAGCTTCTATCAAGGTTTTAATTGAGGATATTTCCTCTATCAGCATAGGCCTCAATGCGATCCAATGTAGCCCTTCTCAAGTTCCTTGAAGGCAGTCTTATTCGACTGCCCCATGAAACGTAAGTGTAACTCTGTAAGATGTATTCACACATCACAAAGAAGTTTCTGAGAAAGCTTCTTCCTACTTTTTATCTGTGGATATTTCCTTTGTCACCTTAAGCTTCATTGCGCTAAGAACTGTCCCACTGCAGATTTCAAGAAAACTGTGTTAGCAAACTGATCCCTGAAGAGAAAAGTGTAACTGTGTGATTTGAATTCACACATCATAACGCAGTTTTTCCGAAGGCTTCTTTCCAATTTTTATCAGAGAATATTTGCTTTTCACTATAGCCCTCAATGAGCTCCCAAATATCAGTTTGCAGAATCCATGAAGAGAGTGTTAGCAAACTGATACTAGAAGGGAAAGGTGAAATTCTGCATGATGGATTCACACATAAGAAAGCATTTTCTCAGAAAGTTTCTTTCTAGTTATTATCTGAGGGTATTTCCTTTTTCAGCATAGGCCTCAATGTGATCCCAAATATCACTTTGCAGATTCCACGACAACAGTGTTAGCGAACTGCCTCATGAAGACTAGTTTGTAACTCTGTGAAGTGAATTCACATATCTCAAATAGGTTTCTCACAAAGCTCCTTTCTATTTTTTATTTGAGGATATTTCCTTTGTCACCATAAGCTTCATTGTGCTAAGAAATATATCAATGTAGATTTCAAGAAAACACTATTAGCAAACGGATCCATGGAATGGAAAATGTAACCCTTTGAGTTACATTCACCTGTCCCAATGCAGTATCTCTGAATATTTCTTTCCAATATTTTATCTGAGGATATTTCCTTTTTCACCATAGGCCTCAATGCGCTCCCAAATATCACTTTGCAGATTCCACCACAACAGTGTTAGGAAACTGCCTCATGAAAACTAGGTTGTAACTCTGTGAGATGAATTCACATATTCCAAATAGGTTTCTCACAAAGCTCATTTCTGGTATTTATTTGAGGATATTTCCTCTGTCACCGTAAGCTTCATTGCGCTAAGGAATATCCCAATGTAGATTTCAAGAAAACACTCTTAGCAAATGGATCCATGGAAAGGAAAGTGTAATTCTGTGAGTTGTATTCACATATCACAATGCTGTTTCTCAGAACGCTTCTTTCCAGTTTTTATCTGGGGATATTTCCTTTTTCACCACAGCCCTCCATGGGCACCCAAATATCACTTGCCCAATTTCACGAGAACAGTCTTAGCGAATGGCTTCATCAGGAGAAATGTGTAACTCTGTGAGATGAATTCACAGATCACAAATAAGTTTCTCAGACAGCTTCTTTCCCATTTTTATTGGAGGATATTTCCTTTGGCCCTATAGCCTTCACTGGGATCTGTAATATCAGTTCTCAGATTCCACAAAAATATGGCTGGCCAACGGCTCCATGAAATTCCGGTGTATCTCAGTGAGTTGAATTCACACAGCACAAAGCAGTTTCTCAGAAAGCGTCTTTCTTTTTTCAGCTGAGGTTACTTGTGGTCTCAGAGCACCACTGTGTGTCTTATTGCAGACTCTGTGAAAACAATGTTAGCAAGCTTCTCAATGAAAATGATGAAGTAAATCTGTGAGCTGAACTCACCCACAGCCAAGAAGTTTCTGAGAGGGCTTCTCTGCAGATTTGTCTGAGGATATTTCATTACTCACCATGGGATTCAATGATATCCAAGATATCACTTCTGAGATTCCACAAAATCACTGCTAGGAAACTCCTCCATGAAAGAGTGGTGTAACACTGGGAAATGAATTCACACATCACAAAGCAGTGTCTCAGAAAGCTTCATTCCACTTTTTGTCAGGAGGATATTGCCTTTGTCCCTCTACTCTTCAAACCCATCCGAAATATCATTTCTCAAAATCTAGAAAAAAGCTATTAGCAAACGGCTGCATGAAAGAGTTGTGCAACTCTGTGAGTAGAAGTCACATATCAGGAAGCAATTTCTCAGAAAGCTTCTTTCACGTCTTTATCAGAGGATAGTTCCTTTCTCACTGAAAGCTGCATAGTGCGAAGAAGTATCCCATTGCAGATTTCAAGAAAACTGTGTTAGCAAACTGATCCTTAAAGATAAAAGGACAACTGTGTGAATTGCATTCAAACATTGCAATGCAGTTTCTCTGAATGCATCTTTCCAGGTTTTATCTGAGGATATTTTCTTTTTTGCCGTAGCCCTCAATGAGCTCCCAAATATCACTTTGCAGAATCCATGAAAACAGTGTTAGCAAACTGCTACTAGAAGGGAAAGTTGAAACTTTGCATGATGAATTCACATATCATAAAGAAATTTCACAGAAAGCTTCTTTCTAGTTCTTATCTGAGGATATTTCCTTTTTCACCAAGGACCTCAATGCGCTCCAACATATCACTTTGCAGATTCCACCACAACAGTGTTAGCAAACTGCCTCATGACGACTAGGTTGTAAATCTGTGAGATGAATTCTCATATCGCAAAAAAGGTTTCTCAGAAAGCTCCTGTCTAGTTTTTATTTGAGGATACTTCTTTTGTCACCGTAAGATTCATTGCACCAAGAAATATCTGTAAATAGATTTCAAGAAAACACTCTTTGCGAGCGAATCCATGGAAAGGAAAGGGTATCCTTGTGAGTTGCATTCATCTGTCATGGTGCAGTTTCTCAGAACATTTCTTTCCTGTTTTTATCTGAGGATATTTCCTTTTTCAACATTGGCCTCAATGCCCCCCCCAAATATCCCATTGCTGATTCCACAACAACGGTGTTAGCAAACTGCTTCATGAGGTCTAGGTTGTAATGCTGTGAGATGAATTCACATATCAGAAAGAAGTTTCTCACAAACTTTCTATCAAGGTTTTAATTGAGGATATTTCCTCTATCAGCGTAGGCCCCAATGCAATCCGATGTAGCCCTTCTCATGTTCCTCAAAGGCAGTCTATTTGACTGCTCCATGAAACGTAAGTGTAACTCTGTGAGACGTATTCACACATCACAAAGAAGTTCTGAGAAAGCTTCTTTCTAGTTTTTATCTGAGGATATTTCCTTCGTCACCTTAAGCTTCATTGCGCCAGTGCAGATTTCAAGAAAACTGTCTTAGCAAACTGATCTCTGAAGAGAAAAGGGTAACTGTGTGAACTGCATTCACACATCGCAATGCAGTTTCTCTGAACGCTTCTTTCCAGTTTTTATCAGAGGATATTTCCTTTTTCACAATAGCCCTCAATGAGCTCCTAAATATCACTTTGCAGAATCCACGAAAACAGTGTTAGCAAACTGCTACTAGAAGGGAAAGGTGAAAATGTGCATGATGAATTCACACATCAGAAAGCAATTTCTCACAAAAGTTCTTTCTAGTTATTATCTGAGGATATTTCCATTTTCACCATAGGCCTCAATGCACTCTCAAAGATCACCTTGCAGATTCCACGACAACAGTGTTAGCAAACTGCTTCATGAAGACTAGGTTGTAACTCTGTGAGATGAATTCACAATTCACAAACAAGTTTCTCACAAAGCTCCTTTCTAGTTTTTATTTCAGGCTATTTCTTTTGTCACCGTAAGCTTCATTGTGCTAAGACATATCCCAATGTAGATTTCAAGAAAACACTGTTAGCAAACAGATCAATGGAAATGAAAGTGTAACTCTGTGAGTTGCATTCACATGTTACAAAGCAGTTTCTCAGAATGCTTCTTTCCAGTTTTTATCTGAGGATATTTCGTTTTTCACCAGAAGCATCAATGCGCTCCCAAATATCACTTTGGAGATTCCACGACAACGGTGTTAGCAAACTGCTTCATGAGGTCTAGGCTCTAACTCTGTGAGACGAATTCACATATCACAAAGAAGTTTCTCACAAAGCTTCTATCAAGGTTTTAATTGAGGATATTTCCTCTCTCAGCATAGGCCTCAATGCGATCCAATGTAGCCCTTCTCAGATTCCTCAATGGCAGTCTTATTTGACTGCTCCATGAAATGTAAGGGTAACTCTGTGAGATGTATTCACACATCTCAAAGAAGTTTCTGAGAAAGTTTCTTTCTAGTTTTTATCTGAGGATATTTTCTTTTTCACCATAAGCTTCATTGCGCTAAGAACTGTCCCAATGGATATTTCAAGGAAACTGTGTTAGCAAACTGATCCCTGTAGAAAAAAGTGTAACTGTGTGAGTTGCATTCACACATCACAATGCAGTTTCTCTGAACGCTTCTTTCCAGCTTTTATCAGAAAATATTTCCTTTTTCACCATATGCCTCAATGAGCTCCCAAATATCACTTTCCAGAATCCACGAAAACAGTATTAGCAAACTGCTACAAGAAGGGAAAGGTGAAAGTCTGCATGATGAATTCACACATCAGAAAACAATTTTTCAGAAAGCTTCTTTCTAGTTCTTATCTGAGGATATTTTCTTTTTCACCATAGGTCTCGATGCGCTCCCAAGTATCACTTTGCAGATTCCACGACAATGTTGTTATCAAACTGTTTCATGAGGTCTATGTTGTAACTCCATGAGGTGAATTCATATATCACAAAGAAGTTTCTCACATATCTTCCATCAAAGTTCTATTTGGAAACTGCAGTTTTCATCGGAAAACCTTTCCTTGCTCACCACAAGCCTCCAGGCATCACTAAACATCCCTTCACAGATTCTTCAAAGACATGGTTTCGCATGAACTCTGTGAAGTGAATGCACATACTGAGAGTGTATGTGAGTATGTATTGAGTTACAACTTTCTTCTCATAAGGCACAGATTGGCCACTGTTCCTGTAACTGAAAGAGTGATATTCATAGCACATTGAAAATTATGGCAAGAAGTGAAATGTCATCCAATAAAAAAAAGAAGCACTCAAAGAAACTGCTCTCTGACACGTCCATTATTTTAACAGGGTTAAAGCTTACTCTTCATTTCCCAGTTTGAAAGTCGGTCTTTGAAGGCTCTCTGAAGGGATAGTAAGTGGCAACAGGAGGCCTGTGTTGAGCAAGGAAATGTCTTCCATCGAAAATTGGAGAGATTTCTGCGCAACTCTTTTGTGATGTTTGTATTCATCTCATAGAGTTAAATCATCCTTTGGATTGAGCAGTTTGAAATCACTGTTTCTGTGGAATCTGAGAAAGGACATTTGGAAACGTGCTTTAGAATACGCTGAAAAAGTAATAACCACAGAGAGAAGGGAGAAGGAAACTTTCTGTGGAACTGCCCTGTGTCACGTGAATTCTGCTCACAAAGTTAAGCTTCTCCTTTCATTGAGCAGTGTCATAACACCGTTTTTGTTTAGACTGCGAAAGGATATTCAGGAGCGTTTTGAGACTCACGGTGAGAAAGGAAACTTCTTCAGAAAGAAACTGGAGAGAAGCTTTCTGAGATGCTGCTTTCTGATGTATGCGTTCCACTCACAAAAATATACCTTTCTTCCCCTGTAGGATTCCGGAATCCCTTTTGGAGAAAAAGCTACCAAGAGACATTTGGGAGTACAGGGATGGCTATGGTGAAAAAGGGAATATCCTCAGACAAAAACTGGAAAGAAGATTTCTGTGAAACTGCTTTGTGTTAGGTGTATTGACTCATCTCATATAGTTAAACTTTTCTTATATTACGCAGTTCAGAAACTCCATCATGCACAGATCCGTGAAGGGATGTCCAGGAGCACGTTCATGCGTACGTTGAAAGGGTAGATATCTTCAGATAAAAACTGGATAGAAGCTTTCTGAGAAACTACTTTGTGATGTATGTATTCCACTCAGGGAGTTTTACCTCTTTTCTCACAAGGCAGTGTTTGAACACTACTCCTGTGAAACTGAAAAAGTGATATTTCAGAGCGCATTGAGGACTAAGGTGAATAGTGAAATATACTGAAATAAAATCGAGGAAGAAACATTCCAAGAATCTGCTCTCTGACATGTGCATTCAATTCACAAAGCTAATGCTTACTCTATGTTGTCCAGTATCAAAACTCTGTCTTTGAAGGATCTGTGAAGGGATATTTAGTAATGCCTGGAGGCTTTTGGTGAGCAAGGAAACGTCTTCCAGTGAAACATGTGGAGAAACTTTCTGAGCAACTGCTTTGTGATGTGTGTATTCGTCTCATAGTGTTAAACAATTCTTTGGATTGAGCAGCATTAAATGACTGTTTTTGTGGAATCTGAGGAAGGACATTTGGGAACGATCCTTAGAATATGGAGAAAGAAATATCCTGAGGTAAAATCTAGAAGGAAGCTTTCTGTGAAACTGCTCTGTGTCATATTAATTCCTCTCGCTCATTTAAGTCTCTCTTTCAACTGAGCAGTTTTCTATCACTGTGTATGTTTTGCTTGTGATGGGATATTCGTGAGCATTTTGAGGCTAACGGTGAAAAGGTAAATATATTCAGAATGAAACTGGAGAGAAACTTTCCGGGGGCTGTTTTGTGACGTGTGCATTCCACTCACAATGTTATACCTCTCTTCTCATACAGCATCGGGGTATCCCTATTGGAAAAACAGGTACCAAGTGATATTCGGGAGCATTATGATGCTGATGGTGAAAAGGGAAATAGCCTCAGAGAAAAATTGGAAACAAGCTTTCTAGGACACTGTTCTGTGATACGTGTAAACATCGCACCTAGATAAAGCTTTCTTTACGTTATGCAGCTTGTAAACTGTCATGACGGATCCATGAAGGGACATTCGGTAGGACATTCGGGACTATGATGAAAAAGGAAATATCTTCAGATAATAACTACAAGGAAGCTTTCTGTGAATCTGCTTTTTGCTATGTTTATTCACCTCACATAGAGGAAACTTTCTTTCATGATGCAGCTTGGAAACTCCCTCATGGAAGGATCCATGAAAGGACATTTGGGATCACATTCGGGCCTATGGAGAAATAGGACATATAGTCATATAAAAACTGGAGTGAAGCTTTCTGAGAAACTACTTGGTGATGTGTGCATTCCACTCAGTGTGTTACAACTTTCTACTCATAAGGCACAGTTGGAACATGGTTCCTGTGAAACCAAAAGAGTGATATTCCGTACACATTGAAGACTATGGCAAAAAGTGAAATGTCCTCCAATAAAAAACAGAAAGAAGCCCTCGAAGAAACTTCTCTCTGAGATGTCCATTCTTTTCACAGAGTTGAAGCTTACTCTACATTTCCCAGTTTGAAAGTCGGTCTTTGAGGGTTCTGCGAAGGGATACTAAGTGATAACTTGAGGCTTGTCTCAAGAGAGGAAATATCTTCCGTCGACAATTGGAGAGAAGCTTTATGTGCAACTGTTTTGTGATGTTTGCATTCATCTTATGGAGTTAAATCATTCTTTTATTGGGCAGTTTGAAATCACTGTTTCTGTGGAATCTGAGAAAGGACATTTGGAAATGCTCTTTAGAATATCCTGAAAAAGAAATAACCTCAGAAAGAAACCAGAAGGAAGATTTCTGTGAAAGTGCACTGTGTCACACGAATTCTGCTCACACAGTTAAGCTGCTCTTTTTATTGAGCAGTGTCATAACACTGTTTTTGTTTAGTCTGTGAAGGGATATTCAAAAGTGCTTTGAGGCTTACGTTGAGAAAAGAAACCTCTTGAGATAGCAACTGGAGAGAAGCTCTCTGAGGAGCTGCTTTGTGACGTGTGCATTTCACTCACAGAATTCCACTTACAGAAAAACGTGTGCATTCTACTCACAGAAAGATGTGTGCATTCCACTCACCTTTCTTCTCCTAGAGGATTCCAGAATCTCTTTTGGAGAAGAAGCTACCAAGAGACATTTGGGAATATAGGGATGGCTATGCTGAACAACGAATTATCCTCAGGCAAAAATTAGAAAGAAAATTTCTGTGAAACTGCTTTGTGTTAGATGTATTCATTCATCTCACATAGTTACAACTTTTCTTATGTTATGCAGTTTGGAGACTCCATCATGCACGGATCCATGAAGGGACATTCGGGAGCACATTCAGGCCTATGCTGAAAGAGGAGGTATCTTCAGATAAAAAGTGGATAGAAGCTTTCTGAGAAACCACTTTGTGATGTATGCATTCCACTCAGGGAGTTATACCTCTTTTCTCACAACGCTGTGTTTGAACACTGTTCCTGTGAAACCGAAAAAGTGATATATCAGCACATTGAGGACTACAGCGAAAAGTGAAATATACTAAAAAAAAAAAATAGAGGAAGAAGCGTTCCAAGAAGCTGCCTTCTGATATGTGCATTCATTTCACAGAGTCAATGCTTACTCTATGTTGCCCAGTTTCAAGCTCTGTCTTTAAAGAATATGTGAAGGGATATTTAGTGATGCCCGGAGGCTTCTGATGAACCAGGAAATGTCTTCTGATGAAACCTGCAGATAAACTTTCCGAGCAACTGCTTCTTTATGTGTGTATTCGTCTCATGGACATAAACCGTTCTTTGGATTGAACCGTTGGAAATCAATGTTTTTGTGGAATCTGAGGAAGGACATTTGGGAACGATCCTTAAAACATGGAGAAAGAAATATCCTTAGGTAAAATGCAGAAGGAAGCTTTCTGTGAAAGTGCTCTGTGTCATCTTAATGGCTCTCACTCAGTTAAGCCCCTCTTTTCATTGAGCAGTTTTCTAATCATTTGTATGCTTAGCATGTGATGGGATATTCGGGAGCACTTTGACGTACACAGAGAAAAAGGAAATATGTTCATACCAAAACTAGAGAAAAGCTTTCCGAGGAACTGCCTTGTGACGTGTGAATTTCACTCACAGTGTTATACCTCTCTTCTCATACAGCTTTGGGGAAAAACTTTTGGAGAAATAGATACCAAATGATACTCGGGAGCATGTTGCTGTCAATGGTGAAAGGGAAATATCCTCAGACTAAAACTGGAAAAACCTTTCTAGGAAACTACTCTGTGATATGTGTAATCATCTCACATAGATAAAGATTTCTTTACATTACACTGCTCGGAAATTCTCATGGACAGATCCACGAAGGGACCTTCGGGAGCACTTTGAAGACTATGGTGAAACACGAAATATCTTCAGATAAAAACGGGAAAGAAGCTTTCTGTGAATCTGCTTTTTGCTATGTTTATTCATCTCACATAGATGAAGCTTTCTTTACAATACACAGCTTGAAAACTCCCTCATGGATGGATCTAGGAAGGGATATTTGGGATAACATTCTGGCCTATAGTGAAACAGGAAATATAGTCAGATCAAAACGGGAGAGAAGCTTCCTGAGAAACTGCTTGGTGCCGTCTGCATTCCACTCAGGGGGTTATAACTTTCTTCTCATAAGGCACAATTTGAATACTCTTCCTGTAATACCAAAAGAGTGATATTCGGAGCCTATTGAAGACTATGGCAAAATTGAAATATCCAATAAAAAACAGAAAGGAGCACTCGAAGAAACTGCTCTCTGACATGTCAATTTTTACACAGGGTTAAAGCTTACTCTACAGTTCCCAGTTTGAAAGTCGGTCTTGTGGGTTTTGTGAAGGGTTAGTAAGTGGCAACCAGAGGCCTGTTTCAACCAAGGAAATATTTTCCATCGAATATTTGAGAGAAAATTTCTACACAACTCTTTTGTGAAGTTTGTGCTCATCTCATAGCGTTAAATCATGCTTTGGATTGAGTAGCTTGAAATCACTGTTTCTGTGGAATCTGAGAAAGGACACTTGGAAATGCACTTTAGAATATCCTGAAAAAGTAATAACCTCAGAGAGAAACCAGAAGGAAGCTTTCTGTGAAACTGCTGTGTATCACCTGAATTACACTCACACAGTTAAGTTTCTGTTTTAATGAGCAGTATCATAACACTCTTTCTGTTTAGTCTGCAAAGGGATATTCAGCAGCACTTTGAGGCTTACATTGAGAAACGAAACATATTAAGAAAGAAACTGGAGAGATGCTTTCTGCGGAACTGCTTTGTCTTCTGTGCATTCCAGTCAGAGTGTTATACCTCCTTCTCATACAGCGTCGAGGAAACCCTTTTGGGGGAACAGGTACCAAGTGATATTCGTGAGCACGTTGATGCCAATGGTAAAAGGGGAAACAACCTCAGAGAAAAACTGGAAAGAAGCTTTCTAGGAAACTACTCTTTGATATATGTAATCATCTCTCATAGATAAAGCTTTCTTTACATTAGACAACTTGAAAACTGTCATGGACGGATCCAGGAAGGGACCTTCAGGAGCACATTAAGGACTCTGGTGAAAAAGGGAATCTCTTCACATAAAAACTGGAAAGAAGGGTTTTGTGAATCTGCTTTTTGCTATGTTTATTCATCTCACAGAGATGAAGCTTTCTTTACATTATGCAGCTTGGAAACACCCTCTTGGATGGATTTGCAAAGGGATATTTGGGATCATATTCTGGCCTACAGTGAAATAGGAAATATAGTCAGATGAAACGGGAGAGAAGCTTTCTGAGAAACTGCTTGGTGACGTGTGCATTCCACCTAGGGAGTTATAACTTTCTTCTCATACGGCACAATGTGAACACTGTTCCAGTAAAATGAAAAGAGTGATATTCGGAGCACAGTGACTACTATGGCAAAATTGAAATGTCCAATAAAAACAGAAAGAAGCACTCAAAGAAACTGCTCTCTGACAAGTCCATTTTTACACAGGATGAAAGCTTTCTCTACATTTCACAGTTTGAAAGTTGGTGTTTGAGGGTTCTGCGAAGGGATAGTATTTGGCAAGCAGATGCCTCTGTCGAGCAAGAAAATGCCTTCCATCGAATATTTGAGAGAAGCTCTCTGCGCAACTCTTTTGTGAAGTGTGTGCTCATCTCATAGAGTAAAATCAGTCTTTGGATTGAATAGATTGAAATTACTGTTTCTGTGGAGTCAGAGAAAAGACATTTGGAAACGCCCTTTAAAATATGCTGAGAGGGGGCGGAGCAAGATGGCTGAATAGGAACAGCTCCAGTCTCCAACTCCCAGCGCGAAGGACACAGAAGACCGGTGATTTCTGCATTTTGAACTGAGACTCCGCCTCTGGGGACGGCTCAGCTAAAAAAAT